>NC_142602.1:45268204-45430493 GCF_041222555.1 Hakea prostrata | reverse complement strand
GTTAATGGTTCTCTTCATTCCAATCACTTAAAAACATAGAAGCAGGTTTTTTTTCATAACCTGAAGCAGTATAATTTGATAACCAAATAAACCAGACCATAACCCAGAAGCCTTCTGTCATCAAGAATCAAAGCCGCCAAAGTCCTCAAATCAACCATGTTTCTAGATTGAAGCCCATAATCTCTCACTCTACCATCAAGAGTTACATCTACTATTAGAACAAAGTCCCTAATGAACAAGGTATTCATCCCACCAATTTCCAAGGACACACTTGCTACAAGGATTATATGAGAGCTTAGTTACAGTGATACCTCAAACGACACTAACAGACAATTCAGGGTTTACATGAAAAAATTTGGACTTCGGACAAAGAACTTCATATTGTACTAGTACTCTACATAACCTTACCACCAACTCAACTTTCCGCTTGGTTCTTTTTAGAGAGCAAACGTTTACTTCTTTCCTCGCAGTTACACCCCAAGAACCCTCTCCTTGGAAAGAATTTGTTGATTTGAGAAGGGTTTATTAATTGCTGATTTTGCCATAAGTTCATTATAATACATCATAACAAATTAAGAGGATTTATCTGAAAAGAACAAAAGAGACGAAGAGGAGAACTTGACTCCATGATTTATGATAACTACTAGACCACAATATTGTTTCTGCCTTCAATTACAAAACAACCCCACACACACCTGTTAACACCCTAGTGTTAAGTTGTTATACAAACCATAAATTAAAAAGTTTCGGGTTTACCAATACATTTTTTGGTTATGGACTAATCTATCAAAAGATGGGAGATAGATCCTTACCTAGATTCGCTTATCCCAAATAAGAAAGATTGTAGTTGAAGAAAACTAGAATCCACGTCCTCGTTCCACCATGAAAACGTCATTTGACAAATCCACCACAATCTTGAGGAAAGGGAAGAAAGTCCACAACCCAGATACTATTGAAAAACTTTCACAGAGCTTTCCCTTCTATTCCTACGTTTCTTGGAGAGAGAGAGAGAGAGAGAGTAGTTTCCAAACTAAATGTTGTAACTCAATTGTTCACTCAGTGGTTTGGCGGAGAGAGAGAGAGAGAGAGAGAGAGAGAGAGAGAGAGAGAGAGAGAGAGAGAGAGAGAGCAGTTTCCAAACTAAATGTTGTAACTCAATTGTTCGCGGAGTGCTTTGGCGGTTACCAAAATATATCTTTATATTTTGTAATTGCATATTAAGTGAACTTCCACAATTGCCCTTTGGTATATTAATAAATCCTAACATCTCCTACATGCACAAGGGCAAGTATGATCTCTCTGTCACACTGTGTACCAGACAAACACATATATAACACACACACACACATGTGTGTGATATATATATATATATATATATATATCATACTACTATAATAAAAGCATGTACTCTACCTTTTTTTTCGCAAATCTTTTTCTGTCCTTTTCTGTCATTATCATTGTTCCAAATACCAATAATGTTGTACTATTTTCTATTTCTTTACTTATTTTTACAAGGATAATTTAGACATTTTAGTCATAAATTATTATTAATTTATCATTAATTTAATCCCTCTCTTAATTTCTCTCTTGATTTATCTCTCGACCTCTTTCAATCTCTCTCAAAGTCTGTCACTCTCTATATCCCTCTCCCTCTCGAACTCTCTTTCCCTGAATCTCGATCTAAATCACCACTCTCTCTAAATCTCTTTGACGACCTCTCTTAGTCTTTCTCAAAGTCTATCGCTCTCTATATCCCTCTCCCTCTCGAACTCTCTCTGAATCTCTCTTTGAATCCCTCTCGATTTCTCTGAATCTCTCTCTCAATCTTTCTTTTCAAATAAAGATACATCTTATTCTTTCTCTTCTTGCTGTTTGTTGGGTGGGCTTAATTTGTTCATTAGTTTTAATTGATCGTGGGTTCCAATGATTTCTCTGATTAATTAGGTTTTTCTGGTAATATTTTCTTGCCCTGTTTCCTCTGAGTTTGATTTAGAAGTATGAACTTCAAAAACAGGAATTTGCCTTTGGAAAACGATGTTCAGAAAGTTACGATCAAGCTCGATACTCTTTTGAAACCTGATGGGTCTGATAAGATGGTTATAATAATGGGAAGCTTGAAAACAGGAAACTTGAAACAACGATGTCGTTCAAAGATTTAGTCTCAAGAAGTGAAGAAGCTGAATTAGCTTCTTCAACTGATAACAAAGACGATGACTCTGTTTGAATTCAGAAACCAAAGATTTCTCTTCCTGAACCAGAACCATTTTTATTTGTCTCTCCAAGGCCTGTAAGTGAGCTTGATGCTGCTGCAGTTAATATTCAGAAAGTATATAACAAGAAGTAATCTTGCAGATTGTGCTGTCACGGTGGAAGAGCTCTGGTTCGTCCTCCTTTTCTTACCAAAAATTGCCCCCTTTTTTTTCTGAAGATTTTGTTTCTTTTGATTGGTTTGGTTTCGTGGGTATTAACGGATGAGTTATTGTAGGTGGAAGGCATTAGATTTTGTTTCTTTTGTATTTTTCTCTTTCATTTGATTTTCCAAATTTTGCAGAATTTACCTCTGCAGAGGTTCAGAATAAAATAATAACTGAAGAGATATTCTCTGCACCTTCCACTGAATCAAAGGTAAGAGCTTCTTGAAGTAAACCCTTGCACAATTCAAGTTCTTCTTTTGGTATATTATTGTTAACGCATGTTCACAGAAAAGCAAGCTATAATGGGTGAGGTGGGTTGCCTTCTACTTCTCTCTTCCTCTCAATTTTAAAAATTGAATTCGATGTTCTATTATATTCGAGAAATTTATTGGGTTTCTATGTATTTGTTCTCTCCTTGCAGAAAGATAATTAGAAGCTGAACGATGGAGAGAAGAAGGAAGATGGATCGATAATGGCGGTTTTGAATATAGACATGCATTGCGAAGGATGTGCCAAGAAAATAAAGCGGGCTGTCAAGGGTTTTCAAGGTATTAATCCACTCTCTATAACTTTTTTTCGAAGTGCATGAATCATGAATCTTGTAATTTGGGTTATGTCGTATTCAATATTTGTGTTTGTATCTCCAATATTTTCTTGCAATTGAGCGATGGTCTATTCTTTAATTGATAACTTCTTTTCAACCGTATGCATCATTTATGCTCGAATGGTTATCTTTTCTTTGTACAGTGGCACCTAGCAACATTCTGGTGCAGTTATGTCGAAACTGATTTTCTTTGATGTGTTACTGCAGGAGAATATCAGAAGGTGTGTGTGCATTATATATGATCCTTCACGCTCCAATCAAGGGGTTTTAGTTCTCGAGGCTATGAAGCTGACGGACTCTTTCATGGATCTTCATTGCAACAACAATTTTTCTAGGGAAAAGTTAGTGCTGGTTCCTTCATGTTGTTAATGTATGGAAGATTATTGCAAGTTCAAATCTCATCATATTTTCCTTCTCCATATAGGTTGAGAGAAAAAAAATTGATGTGGGTGGAGGAGATACCGGTATGTTCTCAGTGACTCTTTGCACAATTTACATGTACAATTATCTGAAGTTTTGGTAGGATTGGTGATGTGCATTTGAGTAATCAATTTTGGTCATGGTCCTGTCGTTTTGTGTTCATACATCAAAAAGCAAGAGTCATATTTGTATACTGACTTGTGGAAGAATAGCTTATTCCTCATAGGGTTGCTTATTTCAAGAATTAATTTTTGAGATTCTGTAAGTCTTTTATTTTTTATTTATTTTTCTTTTTTCAGGAAAAAAGTGTGAACTTTCCCCAACCCCACGATTTCAGTTTCTATTTTTATATTGTAAAAAAAATTATCTAATTCTCTCCCATTCTTATAAAAAACCATATTCTTTTTTTATAAAAGCCAAAAATCCTTATATGAGATTCATTTTATTTTTAGCTGATAATTTTTCCAATATTCTTGATATATTGTCACCTTACAAGTCTCATTCTTCCTATTTAGATTGGAATTCAACTCTTCCAACTATTTTTCAGCTTCCAATATCCAACGAAAAATTACCTTGTTCTTCTCACATTCTCCTTCCCTCCCTCTCTCAATTACCCATTTTTCTTTAACTTTTTCGAAATAATTACCTTATTCCTCCATTCACGTTCTCCTTCCTCCCTTCATTGTCTTTTCCACTTTCCTTTTCTATTTTGAAAATACATCTCATCTTGGTTTATATTTTTTTCGGGAAAAAAAATAAATCTTTGTAACCTTTATATTTTTATTTTATTTAAATTTATAAGATCAAATCAAGAAAGATAATATTCTATAGATTTCACATAGATCACGAATCAGCATTCACACCCAAAAAAGGAAAAATAATTTCATTGAATATCCAATATGGAGATCAAATTAAATTAATTTTAAAAAAAATTACCATTCTTCTCACGTTCTCCTCCCCTCCCTCCCTCTCTTACCTACTTTCCTTTAACTTTTCCAAAATAATTAACTTATTCCTCTATTTGCGTTCTCCTTCCTTCATTCTCTTCTCCACTTTCTTTTTCTTTTTGAAAATATATCTCATCTTATTTTGTATTTTTTTCCAATAAGATTCTTACTTTTTAATTTATTAATTTACAAGGAAATGAGCGTATTTCTGCATTTGTTTCTTTTTTTATCGCATGATTACTTTTATACTTACCGATCAATCTCTATTGGTTTTACCTTCATGTGCAGGTTTTCATGATGATAATAGAATTGTATTAAATTGCAAAGAGATATTAAAGACACTCCTGAATAAATAAGTATATGCATTGTTTGTCTCTCTTACTGCATTTGCAAGTATTTAAATAATTCAGTACTATCGATTTTCTTTTATGTCTTTGGCTATATTGGAAGTTGTAGAGTTCACAAATTGCATCGAGTCCCTTTACAAAACCTTTTGATTACTTTGCTCCCAGTCCCTTTGCAAGAAAAAGGAGGTGCAATGGGAGTCACTTTTGAAGATGCATCTAGGAAGTTCTAATATTTATCAAATTACTTCACTTTTTCTCCTTCACCATCACTGAATTCAATTTCAACATCCTAAGGAGCTTTCTCATATTCTCTTCTCTTCTATTTGCAGTCAACAAGCCACTGAAGAAAACCTTTCAAATATATACCCTAAAGCCTTCATTTGAACTGCACAATGTTTTTCACTAACATGGTATTGTAATTTTTTTCCCGGTTGGGAACTTGGTAGATCTGTGTTGTATCAATCGTTTGTTACACTGTCAAATTGATCTTTGTTTATCTATGTGCTTTGAACTGCCGCATCTTCTTTTACTTTGTTCCGTTTCTTAAGTTTAGAACATCTAAATTTTTGAGTTGATCTTTTTGCACATATCCATTGTACCATTGAAGTACTACTATGAATATACTTAAGTGGAGCAATACTTCTTTCTTTAAAATGGTGATATTTGAGATTTAACGCACTATACTTCAAGCTGGGTTTCCTTTTACAAAAGATAAAGCTCAAACATTTATGAAGAAATTTATCTTTACAAAAGTGGCATCCATGCTCAAATTTTACATAATAGAAAAAGCTTTTACAAATCTACATTAGGTCAGTTACTTGTGAATATGATGAATTTGTATTTTTAGGTTATTTTAAATTGTTTTTACCCTTTGGTGTTCTAATATAAATCTAGAATAAAAACTAAAGCATATCCAAGGTGCTATAAAAGAAGAATAAACACGTCAAGATGCTATAAAAGGTTCTTCTCGTGTGTGTGCATATTATTAAATGAGTGAAGACCATGCGGACTAGAGCACAAGGGAACAAATCAGAAATCAGCAAGCCCGGTGGAGAATTACCGGAAATTTCAAAGACTCACTCTCTTAATCCTTCATATATGAGTGAAGACCATGTGTCTAGACACCATGTTAACCAAATACATAGACCACTTGTGTTCTAGACACCAACATCCACAAGTCATACTGGTAAATGGGTTGTGCGACCGGTGATATACTAGCACTCGTGAGCCCCAGACTAGAAACCTTCCCAGAAGGCCAGAATGGCAAAATCCCTCAAAGAAATACGTCAATAAGCATTAGTATACCACAGTGTCCCAGGTTTATTCAAACTCACTAGACAAAAGGTATCTCAATCCCTCTGAGAGATCATCTTCTTGTCCTTAAAATGTTCGCTACTGTAACTAATACAGCTGGCGCCAGCAAACACTCTTAAGGTCCAGTTGAATCAAATCTTTCATTTTGCCCTAGAGCATCACTACACTTGGGATTGACTCCTTTCCCGATAATACCCCTTTAGGTCGAATCAATCATGACCATAGGTAACACCCCAAAGTAGCTACATGAACCCCTCATTTCATGATGTCATCAAAAGTCATTAGGACACTAATGGACCATAAAGTCTAGGACTCACACAATGAAAGGAACAGAGATCCATCCACTCATTTCCAATGGTTGTTAAGAACATGTAGTATAATATATGTGCTATGGTGGAGCATTCTATACACAATAGAACATGTGTCTCTCCCAACACCATACATGTTTTAGTCTAGTCATACCACTGCTGCCTAACCCGAGTTTCTTTATTGTTGCTACCCCAACACCACATAAAATACTCGCACTTGGCTTCTATAGGCAACATGAATAGTGGGAACATTCATGTCGATTCTCTTTACCTTATAGAATCTCATATTGATTCCAAAATCAAGGCGACAACATGATTATGAATCGACCTACACAAGGTCATTCACAATCCGTCTCATCTCTGCTTGCTACCAAAGCGCCAGAGGTGAATGCTCGTGTGAGTGAGCCATTCTCATGCCTATTAACATATCAGGTTTTATGTTGAAGAACACAATCACATAGAAAGTGGAAAAAAAAATGCTGGAATGAACTCATATTACTCAATAATAAGAAAATTTCAATACAAAAATAAGTCACAATCTACACAAGCCCAAGGACTTTACGTGAGAAATAAAAACACCCTTGGCTATAGGTTTTGTAAGAGGGTCAGCTACCATTTGACTAATAGATATGTGCTTAAGTAAAACTTTCTTTCTTGCTGTAATTTCTCTAACAAAATGATATCTCACTTGTATATGTTTGGTCTTCCCATGATATTTGGGGTCCTTGACATTACTAAGAGCTACCATACTATCACAGAAGACAAGGGCAGGCTCTTTGGATGTCAACAAAAATCTAGTATGTCGTAGGAACCTCCTCAACCAAACAGCCTCCTATTCCGCAATTGAGCATGCCACATACTCTGCTTCCATGGTCGAGAGTGCTATACAAGTCTACCTCTTGCTACACCATGAAATGGACCCGCCATTCAGCAAGAAGGCATAACCAAAGGTTTACTTGCACTCATCAATGTCTCTGGCCTAGTCGGGTCAGCATCGCTATTGTAAAATCTAGCCCTATCCTAACCCTGACCCTAACCCGGATCCATTGTTGTTTATAGGTCCTAAGACCCGAAGCAGTGGTAAAAGAGACTCGTGGACCCTTTTGATTGATAATTTTGGGTCGGAGTCCGAGCCCATGGACATTGATGATGATACCCCTTACTTGAGTACATTGTCGGTGTTTAGTGAGAATCTGCGCATCGAAGAAGAGTGATTTAGTTGAAGTACCTAATGGACTCCCATGCACAATGCGAAGGTATTTCCAGAAACTAGACTCTTGATTGAATTGTAGAAGAAAACCCCACTCAATTTGACCCTGTATAGCCCTCCAAATCCCTGTCCGAAGTTGCTGAACTAATTCTGGATTTTCTGTTGAAACCTATTTTGGTTGATCCTCTTTGGTCGATGTCATCGACTAAGACCATCGACCAAAGTTTCCCAGACTCGAAGTTAATGATTCTTTGTAATATTCCCTATTCTATTTATAATAGTGTCACATTCACCCAGCCGGTACCCTATCTGGCATACCCGGGAATGTGATCCACAATCCAAGGATCAAGCATCGAGGGACCATGCCTCCCACATACGCGATAACACAATCATGAACAATGATAGTCAAGGTAAAAGCAATGAATAACAAATATCATGAATAAGATAAGATCAAATAATCAGAGTGTGAAAATAAATGATACCAAGTGTATAAGTATAATCATACGAAAGAGAAAATGAGTGAAAGTCACTCTCTCAAAAGTAGTGGAAAAGTAGTAAAATCAAGTTAAGTTACAAGCCCATGTTTAAAGAGTAACCCAAAGAAAGTTAATTACATATCCCAAATGTTTAACAAAAAATCCAGGAAAATGGGGCACTAAGAAAGGGTTTCTTTTATCTTAATGATTATCTCCTCAGAAGTGTGGACGAAGAAAGCCCAGCACGACTGCTCCCTGACTACAGTAGGGCTAACCCTAGTACGTAGAGTAATCCTCTTCGGCACCATAACTCTGATCTTCACCGTAGCTACCACCCGGAGGGTAGTATGAGGGATAAAAGTCTGTCTCGTAGAGTGTGCCATCAGAGTCTTCAATACCTGTGGGAAAATCTAACAACATTTGCACAAAAGGAATGAGTTCAAAAGAACTTAGCAAGGCAGTTATTCCATAATTCATAATCATATAAGTACAAATCATAACATAATGTAATGTGATATGAAACATATGATGCAAGTATGATTCTAACTCTATGAATGCTAGTCTCTATGGTAGACATGCTTTAAGCCATAGCACCATACATCTTTAGGTAAGTCTCAGTCACTCAATACCGGGGGGAATTGGGTCCTGCATCCCTCTCGGACAAATCCATGGTTGGGGTTTCGGTCACCGCTCTCTCACATCATCATTTGGTCTAAGTATTGGCGCATGTCAAGGTAAAGCCTAGCCCAATGCAAGTCATCTACTCAGTCGTATCAAGTCAGATCCGGATACGTCCATTCCTCCCATCCCGGGATCCTTTCCGGTATCCTTCACACTAGAGTCATGGATATTACCCACCGGACTCATCAACCCTATTGGTCATCCACAAATAGTAGACGGGAAGCTCTCACGTCCTCTCACGGATATGATCCACCGATCATCGAGCACCCGTGAGCCCAAGTCTAGCTATTTGCAACCCTACCAATAAATGGCCCCTTTCGGGTATCCGTAGCATGGTTTATGTCCTCCCCCGGGTTGGTTACCGGTCTTGAGCGCCTCTCAAACCATACACTAACATGGGTCGTTCGGGCTCAATGCCCTTCGTGTGAAACCCAGCCCTAACCTTGACCCGAAAACCTTGTTATTTGTAGGTCCGATGACCCGAAGTAAAGTAAGAAGTCAGCTTTGGGCCATCCCGGTAGAGGACTTGGTGTCTGGCTTTGAATCCATGAAGGTTGATGATGAGGTTCTATTTATGGAAACAGAATCCTGATGAAGATCTAATTAGTTGATGGACTTGGAGTGCTCTCTATCTTGGTTTGAAGGCATTTCTACCTACTAGAGTAAGTCACTTGACTTGTGTGCAAAACCCCTTTAGGATTGGATTTGATCTGGACCTTCAATTCCCTGTTTTGGCCTTCTTTGTCAACATTGGTCGATCGATTGGTCGATGGGGCAGTCGACCAATCCACTCGACCAATGGGTGCTGTCTTTGGCAATTAGGTTGATTCTTGCTCTATTTAAGTCTAACCTCGAGTCCACTTCGTATTTGCTGCCTCCAAACCCTCTCGGAACGAACCAAAGACCTCTCGCAAGTCATCTCTCTTGCATCCTTGGAGTTTTCTTGGCGGATCTTCGTCGGAACTCTTCTTTTTGCATCAAAAGGTATGTCTACTCTCTCTTCTTCTCCTCCATCTTTGTTTTTCTTTCCTTTTTGAGTTGAGACAGTAGAAGAGATGCTGCATTCTCTGTTGCAAACATCTCTCGAACATGTTCTCATGATCATCCTAAGGATTTAAGGCTAGAACAATGATCTTAACCATGATCATTGCAAGCTTTTGAAGGATTCATGATCAAACCATGATTTAATCTCTGTTAATCTTCTAATCTGAATTCTGATCTCTTTGGATCTTCTTTCATTGATCATGTTAGTGGTTAATGGTTGTGTTTTCTTTCCATGATTCATAATCCATAGAATTCTAGTTGTTCTCTTCTACCTTACTATGTGTTCTTCATGATGCATGATAGTTACATATATGGTAGGTTTTATTTCCTTATTTAGATTTATGCTTCTAAGCCTTATTCCATGAAGACCTATGCATGTTTTCATGTTTTCATTACCGAAAGCAATGATCCATCCTCCTATAGTTCTTGTCCCTGTTTTCTATTTCAAAATCCATCAAGACCCATGTTTGATTTATTTATGGTAACTTTTTGTTTCCTAATGTGGATCTTGATACCTTGATTTGATTAGTGTTTTGAGGTCCCCTTTATGTTAGGATACTACTGATATAGTCTACCCCTTGATTAGTACCCCTTTGAACCACCAAATTCGGATTTCATATCTTAAAACTCTGATTTTATAAGCTATCGTCGCATTGGTCGATGATTGGTCGACTGGACCACTCGACCAATCCACTCGACCAATGAGTACAGCAACTCCAGAATTGGTCTGTTTCGGATGTTTTGATATCTTTTCTGTTAGGGATCTTTCCTAATATGTTGTATATACTTGTTTAGGACCTTCTTCTCAAGTTTGCCAAGATCTTACTTGATTTCTTAGGATTCTTTGCGAGTTATAAAAGGTAAGGATGGTTATTTCCTTAATTACATAGATAGCATGAATCTAGTTTCTATATTTGAATATCATTATTATGTTTCCTAAATTAGATTCTTACAATGATATACTACTGTTGCATAACTTTGATTACAATAGCATTACTTATTCATATTGAATTGATTCATGAATGATTTACTTACCAATGTTATACAAGTGATTGTAAATATTGATTTCTTTCCATATATGGGGTTACCATATATGTGATGTTATGAATTGATGCATGTGTATGCTTACGTATGGTTTGGAAAGGAGAGGTGTCCTTTTGACACTTCTGTCCTTGGACTACTACGGGAATATTATGGGATGTTTCCGGAGATGCCCTCTGGACACCTTCCTAAACTGTTGGATGACATATATAGGATTGTCTAGTAGTGTTTGGCTAGGATGTCCTGTTATGTCAGACCCTAATCGGAGGGGTATTGAGACCGAACGACCCGTGGTAGCAATGGGGATTCATGGGCGCTCAAGACCGGTAACCAACCCGTGAGAGGACAGGAATCACATTGTGGGGGCCATATATTGGTAGGGTTGCATATGGTTAGACTTGGGCTCACGGGCGCTTAAGACCGGTAACCAACCCGTGAGAGGACGTGAGAGCTTCCCGTTTACCATATGTGGATGATCAATTGGGTTGATGAGTCCGTAGTCCGAGTTGGTTGGTGCCATAGGATACGCTGACTCTAGTGTGAAGGATACCGGAAAGGATCGTCGGGGACGAGGAATGGAAGTATCTGGATCGACTTGATGTAACCAAGTAGAAGACTTGCATTTGGCTAGGTTTTACCCCGACATGCGCCAAGTACATATACCAAATGGTTGTGAGAGAGTGTGTTGACTTAACCCCCGCCAAGGTTTGTCCCGAGGGATGAAGGACCCATTACCAATCGGCTGCTCAAGACCGGTGAAATGATCCGTGAGAGAATCCAAGATATCTTAAATGATTGAGGATGTGAGTGGACTTTCCTAAAGAAGTACGGTGCTACGACTTAAAGCATGTCTGCCAATAGAGACCAGCATACATAGAGTTAGATTCATTCATTCATTGATTGTCTCATATCATATTGCATTTATGATTGTTCTGGAATCCTGCCATTTATGTTATTATGGATTTTAACTGCCTTACTGAGTTTCTTTGAAACTCATTCCTTTATTGTACAATGTTGTTAGACTATCCTGCAGGTACTGAGTATTATGACGGTTCCTATGAGGAAGCGCAAGGCGAAGAGACATATCTCCGGGGAAGGTGATTGCGGTTACCACAATTACTCTGAAGATCCCACGGGTGGTTATGCTCCGTACGATGCTTAGTCCGACCATTGAGTGGAAGCGTCCTTGTGCTATTTATGAGATCTATACCTACAAGGATGTCGTCTACAAAGTGGAGAATAATTTAGTTACCCAATGTACTTGCTACTGGGATTAGCTTTTATCTAGTTTATTCTTTAGAGCTACTTTTCCGCTGGATGTAAAGTGGAATTGTTGCTTCACTTTACTTATCTGTTTGACACTCTGATTTTATCTATTATTCTAATTCATTTATGATTCATTCTTTCTTTATTGAATCTATGATTTATCTTCCGCACTCTTGTTATGATTGTTCATGATTATGTTATTGTTTATGTGGGAGGTTGATCACTCGATACCTGATCTTCGGGCTGTGGATCACACTCTCGGGTATGCCAGATAGGGTACCGGCTGGGAGGGCGTGACACTTCGGATTCGGGTCTGACACGACAAGGACAATCCTAGCCACACAACTAGACAATCCTATGTATGTCATCCAATAACCCGGGAAAGTGTTGATAGGCACCTTCGGAGAACATCCCATACTATTCCCTCCGATGCCCAAGGACAGAAGCGTCAATAGGACACTCCCCAATCCCAAGTTATACCTAGGGAATCACATACTCAAGTCCATCATATCTCATACATTTGATACATCATCATGATAAAAGTTAATTCATAACATCGAAGTGATCCATCATATGTACAAGGGGCAAGAATAATAAATCATTATAACAAGAGAATATGAAATCAGATTAATACTGATCTAAAACTTGTATAGCAGTCCTATAATATTCAAAAGCAATTAAGAGACTATGTTCACTAAGTTATAAGCATCAAAACATAAGTACATAGCCTATGTGTTTATGGCGATAACCATCCTTATCTTAGGTTGAGTTGATGACGATTCAAGACTTACCAAGGAATGATCCAAAAGTAGTGTTAAGACCCTAAACAAACATAAATAAGAGATTAGAGAAGAAATCGGGAAGATCAGATGCCGAACGGATCAAAACTGGTTGAAGTTACTGTCAGCAACAAGTTTGGTCGATGCTCTTGGTCGATGGCATCGACCAAAGATGATCGACCAAAATTGTCCTCGGGGCTGCATAATGGGTTTTGGAGATTTTGGTCAGAAATTGGTCTTTCGGGGTTCGGATCGATCCGGAACTTGGAGGGATGCTTAAGAACAGTATGAGAACACTACAAATCAAGGAATTAACATAATCTAATGGTCAAAAATGCGTGTCAAGAGTCTACCAAAAGCCAAGTTCCTATCCCCGGGAAACTCAACCCGATCTATCATGACGTTTTGTATGATGTAGGCTAAGTCTATCTGCACTCCAGTGTACATGCTATAGATGACCAATGCCTCCATCGCTGACACCTTACTGTGGTGCCCTGCCTTCGGGATAATGTTTCACTCGACGATGCGAGCAATAACCCGAGCTGAAGGGCACATCGCAGTGCCACTTCGAGGCATATAATAGTCAATGTCATCCCACAAAGTCATGCATACCTCGTGTGACTCAGGTGGAAGAAGAGCATCAGTAATGTCTGTGCCAACAGGAATCCGGTACGTTCGGGACATCCAAGATGCGAGACAATGTCCTAGTAGTGAAACTGGTCTATGTACCCCCGACCATAGACTCCATGACAATCCTAGAACCATCTCGTGGGTCATCCTCGAAGCGGTAGGTCAGGTTACTATAGAAGTACCTAACGAGATCTAGATAGACCGGATATGTCGTAGTGTGCAAGTGTAGCCAATCCATAGCCTCCAGTCTCTCTCGTATGTGGAATGTCTGTAATATCCAGCCCTATTCTAACCCTGACCCTAACCCGTATTCACTATTGTATTTAGGCCCGAAGACCCGAAACGGTGGTAGAAGAGACTTATGGACCCTTTTGATTAATAACTATGATTCAGAGACCAAGCCCATGGACATTGACAATGATACCCCTTGCTTGAATGCATTGTCAGTGTTTAAGGAAAGTCTGCGCATCGGAGAAGATTGATTTAGTTGAAGTACTTAATGACCTCTTGTGCACAATCTAAAGGTATACCCTGAAACTAGACTTCTTGATTGAATTGTAGAAGAAAAACTCACTTAATTTAACCTTGTATAGCCTTTCAAAACCCTACTTGAAGTTGCTGAACTAAACCTGTTTTTCTGCTGAGAAATATTTTGGTCGATCCTCTTTGGTCGATGCCATCGACCAAAGACCATCGACCAAAGTTTCCTAGTCAGCCAAGTTAATGATTCTATGGAATATTCTCTTTTCTAATTATTATAACCTCGAGCGTTGAACCCTATTGCAATCATTTTCACTCCTAAAAACATGGGGGGAGCTTCCCAAAGCAACTCCTAGGCATATGTGAAGGATACTCGACCAAAAACTCATTGTTTATCATTGATTCTTGCCGCCATCTTCAACAACAAGGTATGAATCATCATTCCACTCTCTATCCTACCTTTTTCTATTCTTTTCTATTCCTCTCTTGCTGTTGAGACATTGGAGATGGTGCTGCAACCTTGCAACCATCACTCCAAGTGTCCACTTATGCTTAACCCATGATCTTCTTAGCCATCTATTGATGCTATGCCCCCATCTCAAGCCTAGCATATGTATTCCTTGATCTTCCTCTTAACATCATGCCATTTTGTACAAAACTGAGTTGTATGGTATGCTATGTTCATGTTTATCACTATTATATGATTCCAATCGAATTTCTATAAGTTCCCCTGGTTATTGCATGCCATTTCTATGTCAATGCAATCAATCCCAATTCACGCCATGATGCTTGTCTCTTGAACTTGATAGCTCAAATTTGGGCTTTCTATTTAGACCATTGGATTATCTAATTTTCTTGATTTATAGTGTCTTCATACTGTTCTTAAGCATTCCTCCAAGTTTCACATTGATCCGAACCCCGGAAAACCAATTTCGGATGAAAACCCCCAAAATCCACTATTCTGTTCCGAAGAGATTTTTGGTCGATCCTCTTTGGTCGATGCCATCGACCAAAGACCATCGACCAAAGTTGTTGCTGATAGCAACTTTAGCCAGTTTTGACCCATTTCACATCCGATCTTCCCGATTTCTTCTCTAACTTATTATTGATGTTTGTTTAGGGTCTTAACAATTCTTTTGGACCATTTCTTGGTATTCTCAATTCATCATCAACTCAACCTAAGGTAAGGATGGTTATCTCCATAAACATATAGGCCATCAACTTATGAATTGTGTTCTTACTTAAAGAATATAATCTCTTGCTTTCTTTTAATTATCATAAGACTGTTATACATGTGTTAGGACAGTAGTATCGGAATTCTTATACATTTGTCATGTTAAATTATTATTGATTACTTATGTCTATGATGATTCATTTCAATATCATGATTTAACTTTTATTATGAAGATGTATTGGATGCATGAGAAATGATGAACTTGAATATGTGATTGCCTACGTATAACTTGGGATTGGGGAGTGTCCTATTGACACTTCTGTCCTTGGGCATCAGAGGGAATAGTATGGGATGTTCTCCAAAGGTGCCTATTGACACTTTCCCGGGTTATTAGATGACATACATAGGATTGTCTAGTTGGGTGGCTAGGATTGTCCTTGTCGTGTCAGACCTGAATCGGAAGGGCATTGAGACCAAACGACCCGTGGTAGTGTATGGTTTGATGGGCGCTCTAGCCGGTAACCAATCCGGTAGGGGACATAAACCATGCTACGGATACCCGAAAGGGGCCATTTATTGGTAGGGTTGCAAATAGCTAAACCTGGGCTCACGGGCGCTCAAGACCGGTGTTCAATCCATGAGAGGACGTGAGAGCTTCCCGTTTACTATTTGTGGATGACCAATAGGGTTAATGAGTCCGTAATCTGGGATTACGCTGACTCTAGTGTGAAGGATACCGGAAAGGATCGCCAGGGGCGAGGAATGGACGTATCTGGATCTGACTTGATACGACTGAGTAGATGACTTGCATTGGGCTAGGCTTTACTGTGACATGTGCTAGTACTTATACTAAACGGTGATGTGAGAGAGCGGTGACCAATTCCTCTACCATGGTTTTTGAGATGACTTAACCTAAATTCCCTGGCAGACCCAAGATATCTTGTATGATTGAGGGGGAGTGACTGACAACCCAAAGAAGTATGGTGCTATGTGTCACATCCACCCAGCCGGTATCCTATCTGACATACCCGGGATATGATCCACAGCCCGAAGATCCAGATCGAGAGGCCATGCCTCCCACATACGCAATAACATAATCATGAACAATATAATCAATGTATAAAGTAAATAATAAATAGATCAAATGAATAAGAAAAGATACTAAATCAAAGTGCGGAAATATTAAGTATCATCTTCTAAATGACAAAATCACAAAGAGAAAGAGTGATCAGAAGTCACTCCTTCACAATAGCGGAAAAGTGGTTAATACATCCCGAATACAAACAGTGTAACGAGTAAATCCATAAGAACTAGAGAGAGAATATCCAAACGATTACAGTCATCCAAGGAAATGGGGCCTACACATAGGTTTCTTCTATCCTAATGATTTCTTCTTCATAAGTGTGGATGAAGTAAACCCATCGAGGCCGCTCCCTCACTAGGGTGGGGCTAACCCTGGTACGAACCATAATCCTCCTCGGCATAGCAATCCTGACTCTCAGCGTAGCCATCACCCAAAGGGTAGTATGCGGGATCATAGCTTGGGTCATAGGATGTGCCATCAAGGTCTTCTGTACCTGCAAGATAATCTAGCAAATTGCACAAAAGGAATGAGTTCAAAAGAGCTCAGCAAGGCAAGTCATTTCAACAATTCATTCGATACAAGTCACAATATGATGCAATATGATATGAGACAATGATGAAATATGATTCTAATCTTAAGTATGCTAGTCTCTAAGGTAGACATGCTTTAAGCCATAGCACCATACTTCTTTGGATTGTCAGTCACTCCCCCTCAATCATAAGATATCTTGGGTCTGCCGTGGTAATTGGGTAAGGTCCTCATCAAGCCATGGTTGGGGATTTAGTCACCACTCTCTCACATCACCATTGGTATAAGTATTGGTGCATGTCGTGGCGAAGCCTAGCCCAATGCAAGTCATCTACTCAGTCGTATCATATCAAATCCGGATACTTTCCCTATGGCACCGACCAACTCGGTTCCGTATCCTTCACACTAGAGTCAACGTATCCTATGGCACCGACCAACTCGGACTACGGACTCATCAACCCTATTGGTCATCCAAAAATGGTAAACGGGAAGCTCTCACGTCCTCTCACGGGTTGGTTACCGGTCTTGAGCGCTCGTGAGCCCAGGTCTATCCATTTGCAACCCTACCAATAAATGGCCCCTTTCGGGTATCAGCAGTATGGTTTAAGTCCTCTCACGGAGTGGATACCGGTCTTGAGCGCCCATCAACCATACTCTACCACGGGTCGTTCGGTCTCAATACCCTTCAGATTCGGGTCTGATACAACAAGGATAGTCCTAGCCATACACCTAGACAATCCTATGCATGTTATCCAACAACCCGAGAAAGCGTCGATGGATACCTTCGGGGAATATCCCATACTACTCCCTCCGATGTCCAAGGACAGAAGTGTCGGAAGGACACTTCCCAATCCCAAGTCATACGTAGTCAATCACAAGATCAATCTCATCATATCATACTAAATCAATGATTCATCATATAAACAATACCTATCATAACATGATTGATCATATATAAAATCATAAAGTACAATTGAACATGATATTCTAAATGATATATAACATTCTATTACTGATAAGAAAACATATATCAGTCATGTATGGTAAAGGAATACTCACATGAACATAACCATTAAGTTCCCATAATGTAAACATGTTGGTATAATTAATATACTTGAGTTAACGACTGTCCTTACCTTAATCAAGTTGTAAATAGATTCAATGATCACCAAGTATGGTCCCAAAATTAGTGTTGATACCCTAGATAACATACAAGTAACATCAGAGAAGAAAACAATCGAATCGGGGTTCAAACGGATCAATTCAGCTGAGTACAGGGGTATTAACAGCTCTTGGTTGGCTGGCTTGGTCGACCAAGACTTGTTAACCACAGGGCAGCAATGAAAACTTGATCCGAAACTGCCCTTTTGGTGCTCCGATCGTCACAAAATTTGGAGGGCATGTTTATAATAGTAAGAGGATACTACACACTAATTTTCATGATGATCCAACGGTTCAATAAAAAATGCCCAAATCGAAATCTTAGGTTCTATATGATACTTATCAAGAATTAAATTGGAATTGATAGAAATTGTAAAGGATGATGGGAATCAATCAAATGAATGTTAAGAATCAAGTTAGAATCTTAATTTCATTATAGTCTAAGCTTAACATGCATCTACATATCAGATTTGAATCAAAATAGGTTAAATTGAAGAGAATCAAAGTGATGGAGTGCAATTAATCTCAATTGAATCATACATAGCATGAGTGGGGAAGGATCATGGAATTGAAAAGGGGGAAACTCATGGTTAAGTGTTTGCAAGGTTGCAGCACTTCAGCCATGGTTTCAAGATCATCAATTGATAGAAAAATGAATAGATTAGAAGAAGAATAGAAGAAATCATACCTTGAGTTGATGATTAATGTATACACTAATGATTGGAGTCAAAGATCTTCCCAAACATCAAGGAATAGCCCAAGAGAGTGTCCAACCTCGAGCTCTGGAGTGCCAATGATTAGTTTAGGTCCTCATTCATGAGTTCCAAAAAGGTAGGGGCAAAATGGGAAGTGATTTAGTGAATATTCGAATTTCATTACTCTTGGTCGACTGGCTGGTCGACTGTCAGTCGACCAAGCAGTCGACCAAGCCATGACAACAACTTCAGGAGTGGATTCGGGAGGCTATACAGGGTCAAATCTAGCGGGGTTTTCTCCTACAAGTCAATCAACAAGTCTAGTTTCAGAAAATACATTTGGATTGATCACGGGGTTCCAAGAAGTGCTTCAACTAATTCAATCTTCATCGATGCGTAGATTTTCACTCAACACTGACAATGTGCTCAAGTAAGGGCCATCATTGTCAATGTCCATAGGCTCTGCATCAAGCATCGAATCATCCACTAAGAGAGCCCATAGGTCTCTTCTACCACCACTTCGGGTCTTCGGACCTGCAACAGTATAAAATCCGGGCCAGGTCAGGGTTAGGATAAGGCCGGATTTTACACTATGACTTAAAGCATGTCTACCATAGAGACTAGCATTCATAGAGTTAGAATCATATTTGCATCATGTGTTTCATATCATATTGCATCATGTTATGTTTTGTATATGTATGATTTTAATTATGGAATAATTACCTTGCTGAGTTCTTCGAACTCATTCCTTTTGTACAAATGTTTTTAGATTATCCTACAGGTACCGAAGATTATGATGGCACCCCCTTCGAGACGGACTTTGATCCCGCATACTACTCTCCGGGTGGTATCTTCGGTGAAGATCAGAGTGTTGGTGCCGAGGAGGATTACTATTTGCACCAGGGTTAGCCCCACGATAGTGCGGGAGCGGCAGGGCTGGGCTTTCTTCATCCACACCATTGAGGAGACCATCATTAGGACAGAAGAAACCCTAGCCTAGTGCCCCATTTCCCTGGTCTATTTATGGAACCATTGGACATGTAATTAACTTGTTCTGGATTATCTTTTGATACTTGGAATTGTAATTAACTTAATCATACTTCATTTCCGCTGCTCTGAGAGGGTGATTATCATACATTCTCACCTTTATGATCACATTTATACTTTGACATTATCTGTTTTCCGCACTCTGATTTATTGAATCTTATCTTATTCATGATATTTAGTATTAGTTGTCTTCACCTTGATTTTTATTGTTCATGATTATGTTATCGTGTATGTGGGAGGCATGGTCCCTCGATTCTTGATCCTTGGACTGTGGATCACATTCCCGGGTATGCCAAATGGGGTACCGGCTGGGTGGATGTGACAATGTCTCTAAGTCATCCAAGACAACCAACCATCCATGCTCGATTGGTATGTTGTGGAAGTAGTACTCAAATAGAAACTCGGCCATAGGAGTGGTGAAATACTCCTCGTCTGCAACTTCCGATCGTGGAACATGTCCTCGACCCTATCAATTTGTCGCCCCCCTCTAGGCATAGTGAATCTGTTGAAACAAAAAAAGAAAAAAAAGAAAAAAAGAAATTGCATTTGGATTAGTCCTTGTGTGTATTTGATAGATGAAGGGCATTTTCGTAAATTTTCGGAAAATTTTGATTTTAGTGAAATTGCGATTCGAACATACTAACATGTGCATAAGACTTGGATAAACATGCTGGGATACTTTGTTTGGTGAAAATCTATCATTTTAACATTTTCAAAGTGAAAATTCAGCAAGTAGGAGAGAGAAAATTCCTCTTTGGGCTTGCGTTTGTGAATTTTTGAAAATTGGAATTTGACCGAACGGAGAGTGGGAACACCTTCCCCATAGTGAATCATTCATGTAGGAATTTCTTTCATATTAAAATTCATTTTGGTTTGAAAATGGGATAAGTTTTTGCAAAGTTGGATTTTTGTGAAATGAATAGTGATTTTGTAACCAAAGTGTGTGCAATCTTGTGTTTTAAGCTTGGTTTTGCTTGGAAACTAATGGGAACATGTTTCTTAACATCTCTAAGCATGATTCTAACCATTAGCAACAAGCATTATTCAGTTTTGAAGAGAATAATATCAATGGTAAATGAGATTTGCAAGAAAAGAGAAGAAGAAAGAGAGCTTACTTGTGTTGTGAATCAAAGGAGATTTGCAAGTGTGGTTGGAGCCTTGAATCAAGCTTGGAAACCTTTAGAAACCCTAGAGAGTCATTTTCCTCAGAGCTAAACTGGAAATGGAAGTGTATGAAATGAGAATGAAATGAGGAAGTGGACCCTTTAATCTGATTTTTCGCGCAGAAATGTTTTGGTCGATGCCATCGACCAAGAAGCATCGACCAAGATGGGTCATTTTGCTGCCTTGGGCTGATTTTGGAAAATTTTGATTTGTGGTTGGATTTCTTTGGATTTTGACCAATGTTGATTTATTTTCTTAATATATTGATAGTTTTAACCATGATTTGAGTATCCTAATCATTGATCAAGTTGTTTTTCACAGATTTGAATTTTGGTGTCCTTATCTTTGATTTTTGCAGAATGGTCCTTCTTAGAAACCGTTTCGTTGGTTTTGGTAGTGCCGAGAATGAGGAAACACCTGTTGGGGGCTCTGACCAGCAAACTCAGGAAGATAGCCACACCACGAATGGCATTCTTGGTACCCCCAATATCGGAAGTTTGAAGGATATTGCCAGTGTCATGACCAACATGATGCAACAGTAGGCTGCTCAATTTAACTATATGATGGCTGGTTTTGTGACCCTTCACAATGAGAATCGTGCCAAAATCGGGTCTTCAAGTGTCGCCGTGAAATCCCCCGGATTTCTACCCCTTTAACCCGTGGTTTCAAGACTAAGAATCCGAGCCTCGAGTTGGTGACAATCGTGAACTGTTCAAGTCAAGCCCAAAGGATTGGAAATGGAACAAAATGTTGGTAGATGACCCTTATAATGACTCAAAAATTCTCTTAGAGTTTAAGTGAAGAGAGAAGATTAATCCCGATGGTGTAAAAAGGGTGATCTTAGAATGTCCATAGGTCAACAATGGAGAATCTGATTAATACGAATAAGGTATCAAATCGAAGAGTGTTGAAAGACCTTTCCAAGGAGCCAAAAATCATCAAAATCGGAGTTCGTTTGGGGGTCCAACCATGGACCAGAAGTTTGGGCCGTTTGGGTGAACCAACCCCCCCCCCCCCATTTTCTATTTAGGGGCAAAATTGGAATTTCGGATTTTAAAACCCTATTTATGTTTTATCTCATCCGTAAACGCATTTTTGGAGGCTAGAAGAGGCAGAGGCTTTGGAGAAAAGGAGAAACGAAAGAGAGGAGCAATTTCCATCCTTCCAAAGGTTTTTATGATCCGAATCTTCGCAAGATCACTAGGAAATGTTAGTTTTCTTTAACCCTTCTCTTTAATCAAAGTTGGTGAGAGTTTATCTTCTCTTCTTTCATGGAGATCTTGAAAGGGAAGGTTGTTAGGTATCTTGGATGCTTTCCTTTTTTTTGTTAATGTCATTTCTTAGTTTGTGGGAGTAATTTCTTTTATCTTCTTTTGAGGGATCTATGAAAGGGAATAATGATAGGTATCATAGATGCTTATCTTTTCTTATATTAATGTTTCCCTTGAGTATGGGAGTAATGGTAAGATCCTATGCTAAGGTTTACGCATTTTGACTTTCTAGGTCACCCACGGGTGATTTATGAGAGCCAAATTTAGGGCTTTTTGAGATGGGTCAAATTTAATCAAATTGAAAGTACCCGTAGGATCCTTTTGGTTCCAATTAATTTTCTCCCAAAGTTTTGCTTCGTTATAGACTTCGAATTGGTGGCGAATTAGAGACCATTCACTAGTGAGGTTTAGAACTACCCTTTTTAACCTAGTTTTTCAGATTTGAGTTTTCGTGGGAAGATTTTAGGATATCCTTTGAAACCCAAATTGGCTCTAATTTGTGATAATTAATTCTTTTGCATAAATAGGTTAATCTATCTTTAATCACTAATTTGTGGGAGTGGATTCTTGGATTTGGAGGAAGAACAAAGTAAAAGGTGAGGAATATACTTAACCTTATCTTGCATGTTTAATTATGTTAATTAATTTTATTATTAATATATTGATTTGCTTTAGTGTTATCTTGTGATTATATCTTCTATCTTTCAATATCTTTGAATAGTGATATGAGAATGTATGAAATGGATGATATTGAATGGATTGAGTTTTTCTTTTACTTAAATTATTGTTATGAAAATATATGGAAGATATTGAATTAAATTTCTCATTTTATTTCATGTTGCAAACTAAGGTTGTGGGTTCACCCATTGCCCTAGTGATCTTATGTGATTGTCTAGGTAACATTGGGGAATGGGGAATGCCCTTTTGGCATTTCTGCCATAGGATACCAGAGGAGGCGGTATGGGACGCATTCCTATGGTGTCCTTGGCTCTTTCCCGATTACTGATTTACATATTTAAGGCATGTATAGAAGTGTTTGGTTAGGTGGCCTCATGAGTACTACTACCCTTTCGGCAGGGGTATTGAAGCCGGTTAACCCGTGATGTTAGTGGCTGGGTCCTGTGTGTCAAGCAGGCCCACTATCATCATAGAGAGGTAGGGTTGCATATAATGGATAAGGGCTCATGGACGCTCAAGACTGGTGAAATGACCCATGAGAGGACATGGAGATCATCTTGTCCTTATATGTGGATGACCACTGGGTTAATGAATGGGGTCCAACAGATGCCTCCCGTTGAGGATTCCATTCATAGGTGGGAAGGTATTGAACCAATAGAGCAGCACTAGGCGTGAGGGGAAATATCCGGACTATATGTAGTATGAGACCATATGACCTTGCATTGGGCCTAAGATTATCCTTGACATGCGCCAGATCTTATACCAATGGTGATGTGAGAGAGTGGTGACCTAATCCCCGACCATGGTTTGACAGGACTTTACACAACAACCGCGGAGAACCCAACAGACATGCTTGAGTGCCGTGAGGGAAGAGTGATGAGACCGCCCAAAGAAGACTGGTGTGTGACTTAATGCGTGTCTACCATAGAGACTTCATGATAGAGTTAGGAGCATAATCATTCACATATCATATCATTGTCATTAATTACATTATTGATATTCATGTTATATGTGTGGTGTGGAATCTTGTGAATGAATGTATGATATGATGTTGAGTTGACCTCACTGAGTTCTTTTGAACTCATTCCTTTTATATGTCTTTTTCTATTAGATTATACTGCAGGTTATGAGGACTTCTTCCAAATGGAGGATTCGTTGCTAGTATATCTTCTTGAAGGAATGACCGAAGAAGAAGTGGATGCACATGGACCTTCATGCCAGTATCGAGACTGTTCTTTTGGATTGGATTCCATTAGAGAACTAGTTTAGTTTATTTTTCCGCTGCGAATAAAACTACTCTCTTTTCTTTTCAAAACTCTGAGGTTATACTTTTATTTTGAAGTAATGGATGATTGTAACCATTATTTCAGTTTTGATACCTTTATATGAGAAACTTGATTTATTCTTGTCCATTTAATTATACTATATCATGTTTTGTATGGATTTGTCACTGAACCTAGATCTTGCGGTGTATCACCCCCACGGGCATTTAGGTATGACCGGATCCGGCTGGGTGGGGTGTGACAGTCGCAGCCCCTCTTTTGGAAAGATTCATTGGGACACCCCACACCTGTTTGATGGAAAGTTTCCTAAAGTTACAAGTACCTACATTCACTGGAGTAACAAAGGACACCCTCTTTCCAAACAAGTGGCTTCGAGAATTGGAGAAAGCTTTTAGACATTTGCAATGTTCTGATGCATAGAAAGTGTTATTTGCCGAGCAGAAGCTTCAGCACGAAGCTAATGCATGGTAGACCTCCACCAGGCCCATCCTCGAGAATCTTAATGCCGTGTTGTCTTCCTGGGAAAAGTTTAAGGAAGCTTTTTGCAAGAATTACTTTCTGGAGGCCGTAAGATGCCAAAGAGGCCGAGTTAATGGCTTTAGTGCAAGGTACCTTGTTTGTGCTTAAGTATCAACAGAGGTTTGAAGAACTTTTTTTCTTCGTCCCCAAATCCATCAAGTCCGACGATGCAAAGGCGAAATTTTTTTTCAAGGGATTGCGGCCTTCTATCAACACGTACCTCACAGTCTTACCTCTGGAAGGTTATGCTCAGGTTGTTCAAAACTCGAAGAAGCTCTAGGAGTGTAAAACCCAGCCCTAACCTTGACCCGGAAACCTTGTTATTTGTAGGTCCAGTGACCCGAAGTAAAGTAAGAAGTCAGCTTTGGGCCATCCCAGTGGAGGACTTGGTGTCTGGCTTTGAATCCATGAGAGTTGATGATGAGGTTCTATTTATGGAAACTGAATCTTGATGAAGATCGGATTAGTTGATGGACTTGGAGTGCTCTCTATCATGGTTTGAAGGCATTTCTACCTATTAGGTAAGTCACTTGATATGTGTGCAAAACCCCTTTAGGATTGGATTTGATCTGGGTCTTCAATTCCCTGTTTAGGAGTTGCTAAACTGATTGGTCAACTGGACCAGTCGACCAATCCACTCGACCAATGGGTGCTGTCTTTGGCAATTAGGTCTTGCTTGCTCTATTTAAGTCCAATCTCGAGTCTACTTCGTATTTTCTGCCTCCAAACTCTTTGGAACGAACCAAAGACCTTTGCAAGTCATCTCCCTTGCATCCTTGGTGTTTTTCTTGACGGATCTTCGTCAAAACTCTTCCTTTTGCATCAAAGGTATGTCTACACTCTCTTCTTCTCCTCCATCTCTGTTTTTCTTTCCTTTTTGAGTTGAGACGAGAGAGGAGATGCTGCATTCTCTATTGCAAACATCTCTGGACTTGTCTCTCATGATCTTCCTAAGGATTAATGGCTAATGCAATGATCTTAACCATGATCATTGCAAGCTTTTGAAGGAATCATGATCAAATCATGATCTTGTCTTTGTTTATCTTTTGATTTGAATTCTGATCTCCTTAGATCTACTATATTGATCATGTTAGTAGTCAATTGCTGTGTTTTCTTTTCATGATCCATGATCTATCAATCTCTAGTTGTTTCTCTTCTACCATACCATGTTTTCTTCATGAATCATGATAGTTACATATATGGTAGGTTTTGTTTCCTTGTTTAGATTTATGCTCTTAGGTCTATTTTCTTGAAGATCTAAGTATGCCTTTCATGATACCTTTATCTGAATCAATGATTCATTCTCCTATTGTTCTTGTCTTTGATTTCTATCTTGAATTCTTCAAGAACCATGATTGATCTAATTATGGTAACTTTTTGTTTCCTAATTTGTATCTTGATGACTTGATTTGATTAGTGTTTTGAGATCCCCTATATGTTAGGATACTACTAATGTTGTTTACCCCTTGATTAGTACCCTTTTGAACCACCAAATTCGGATTTTATATCTTAAAACTCTGATTTTATAGGCTATTGTCTGCATTGGTCGACTGATTGGTCGACTGGGGCAGTAGACCAATCCAATCGACCAATGAGTACAAAGCAACTCCGAATTGGTCTGTTTTGGATGTTTTGGTATCTTTTCTGTTAGGGATCTTTCCTAATATGTTGTATACACTTGTTTAGGACCTTCTTCTCAAGTTTGTCAAGATCTTACTTGATTTCTTAGGATTCCTTTGCAAGTTATAAAAGGTAAGGATGGTTACTTCTTTAACAACATAAATTGCATATCTTAGTTTCTATATATGAATCTTGTTAATTTATTTCTTTAAATAGATTCTTATAATGTTATACTACTGTGGTACTGTCTTGATATCAGTAGCATTACTTATTTATATTGAATTGACTCATGTATGATTTACTTACCAGTTATATACAAGTTAATTGTAATTATTGATTTCTTTCCATATATGAAGTTACCATATATGTGATGTTATGAATTGATGCTTGTGTATGCTTAAGTATGGTTTGGAAAGGAGAGGTGTCCTTTTGACACTTTTGTCCTTGGACAACTATGGGAATACTATGGGACAACTATGCCCTCTGGACACCTTCCTAAACTGTTGGATGACATATCTAGGACTGTCTAGTAGTGTTGGGCTAGGATGTCCCGTTATGTCAGACCCTAATCGGAGGGATATTGAGACCGAACGACCCGTGGTAGCAATGGGGATTCATGGGCGCTCAAGACCGGTAACCAACCAGTGAGAGGACAGGAATCACATTGTGGGGGCCATTTATTGGTAGGGTTGCATATGGATAGACTTGGGCTCACGGGCGCTCAAGACCGGTAACCAACCCGTGAGGGAACGTGAGAGCTTCCCGTTTACCATATGTTGATGACCAATAGGGTTGATGAGTCCGTAGTCAGGGACTATGAGGACTCTAGTGTGAAGGGTACCGGAAAGGATCGTCAGGGACGAGGAATGGACGTATCTGGATCTGACTTGATGTAACTAAGTAGAAGACTTGCATTTGGCTAGGCTTTACCCTGACATGCGCCGGTACTTAGACCAATGGTGATGTGAGAGAGTGGTGACCTATACCCCCAGCCATGGAATGTCCCGAGGGATGCTGGACCCATTACCAACTGATGATGAGTGATCGAGACCTTCCTAAAGAAGTACGGTGCTATGACTTAAAGCATGTCTGCCAATAGAGACCAGCATATGTAGAGTTAGATTCATACATTCATTGTTTGTTTCATACCATATTGCATTTATGTTTGTTCTGAAATCCTGCCATCTATGTTATTATGGATTTAACTGCCTTACTGAGTTTCTTTGAAACTCATTCCTTTATTGTACAATGTTTGTTAGACTATTCTACTGGTTCTGAATATCATGACGGCCCGTATGAAGAAGCGCAAGGAGAAGAGGCATATCTCCAGGAAGGTGATTGCGGTTACGACAATTACACTGAAGATCCTGCGAGTGGTTATGCTCCGTACAATGCTTAGTCCGACCATAGAGTGGAAGCGCCCTTGTGCCGTTTATGAGATTTATACTTATAGGGATATTGTCTATAAGATTGAGAACAATTTAGTTACCTATTGTACCTGCTATTGGGATTAGATTCTATCTTGCTTATTCTCTTTTATAACTACTTTTCCGCTGGTTGTAGAGTGGGATTTCGCCTCACTTTACTTATCTGATTTAGACACTCTGATTATATCTAGTACTCTGATTTATATATGATTCATCCTTTTCTTATTTGGATCTATGGTTTATCTTTCGCACTTTTATTATTATTGTTCATGATTATGTTATTGTTTATGTGGGAGGTTGATTACTCGATACCTGATCTTCGGGCTATGGATCACACTCTCGGGTATGCCAGATAGGGTACCTGCTGGGAGGATGTGACAAGGAGAATGAGAAGGAAAATGCTTGAGTACAGAGACCTTGGCAGCCTTAGCACTCTGGTTATGTGGACAGCACTGACCGGCGCTTTGCTAGACCTACTCCTTACCCTACTCCTGCCTTTTAGCCAAGGAGTTTTGGCCAGAGTTCCAATTCTGTTCCTGTGGGCCAGCATGGTCAGTCAAGTGGAGTTAGACCTTCAGGAGTTGTACATCCACCTTAGCCTGGGATGGTGAATCCTATACCTGCATTTCAGAGACCTCCCACTGTTGTGGCTCCTATTGGATAGAAAGATTCTACTTGCTTCCTTTGCAAACATACATGCCATTATGCTCGCTTTTGCCCGAAGAAACCTGCCCAACCTTATGCTCCAGTCATGAAAAGTGCTCCTGTTCTTGCCCCTGCTCCTCCCTCTGGCAGAGTATTCAGCATATCTGGTGTTGAACAGGATCCTTGCCATGATGTTGTTACAGGTACATTGTTAGTTGCTTCATTTCCAGCATTTTTTTGTTTGATACGGGTGCATCTCATTCGTTCATCTCATCTACTTTTGCTTTGAAGACTAATCTGACACCCCGATGTTTATCTAGTTGTTTGTCGATTACTATCCCTATTGGATTTGCTGTTAAACTAGATAAAGTGTTAGAAGATTGTCTTGTGTTAGTTTGTGGAAAGAACTTGAAAGCAAATCTGGTGTTGTTTGATATGAAGGATTTTGATGTAATCTTGGGAATTGATTGGTTGACATCCTACAATGCTGTAATTTTGTGCTTTTCGAAGAAGATCCAGTTTTGAAAGGAAGGAAATTCAGTTTTCGAGTACCAAGGCGAAAAGGGAAGAGTTAGCAAGAAGACTTTGACTGCTTTAATTCAAGTCCACGCTTTGGTGGAAAGTGCTTCACCTGGAGGCAAGGTCAAAGAAGGGAAGAGACTTGAAGAAGTCAGAGTTGCTTGTGATTTCACTGATGTGTTTCCAGATGATCTGTCAGGATTGCCCCCTGATAGGGAAGTTGAGTTTTCCATAGACTTAACTCTTGGAGTGGCTCTGGTATCTAAAGCTCCGTATAGAATGGCACCTACTGAGCTAGAATAGTTGCAAACACAACTGAATGAGCTCTTAGAGAGAGGTTTTGTACAGCCAAGTGTATCACCTTGGGGAGCTCCAGTCTTGTTTGTGAAGAAGAAGGACGGTAGCATGTGTCTATGCATTGATTACCGGGAGTTGAACAAGCTGACAATCAAGAGTGACTTTTGGCTCTCAAGGGTAGTATTTCTCGGCCATGCTGTTTCAGCCAAAGGTATTCGTGTGGATCCTAAGAAGGTGCAAACAGTTGCTGATTGGGAAAGACCGAAGACCGTGATTGAGATAAGAAGTTTCCTTGGATTGGCGGGATAATATAGAAGATTTATTGAAACTTTTCTAGGTTGGCTGCTCCTATGACTAAGCTAACTAGAAAAGAAGAGAAGTTTGTGTGGACCGAAGCTTGTGAGAAGAATTTTGAAGAGCTGAAAGTTAGATTGACAAGTGCTCCGGTTTTGACTATACCTGATAGTTTCGGTGGGTTAATAGTCTACACTGATGCTTCCAAGATTGGTTTGGGTTGCGTGTTGATGCAACATGGTAAGGTAGTGGCTTATGCCTCTCGGCAATTGAAGGATTATGAGCAGAATTACCCCACTTATGATTTAGAGATTGCCGCCGTTGTCTTTGCTTTGAAGATTTGGAGACATTACCTGTATGGTGAGAAGATCGCTATCTTCACATATCATAAGAGTTTGAAATACTTCTTCACCCAGAAGGAGCTGAACATGAGACAAATAAGGTGGTTGGAGTCAGTCTCTGACTATGATTGTGACATCCAATATCACGCAGGTAAAGCAAATGTAGTTGCGGATGCTCTTAGTAGGAAAAGCCAAAGGAAGGAATTGGACTTGAATGCTTTGAGTCGGCCTTTGTTGTCGTCAATGGAAAGGTTTGGTTTGGAAGTGGTCCTTGAGGGTTCGGATTGTTTTCTTTATGCCATGACGGCAAGATCCACCCTTAGAGACAGAATTGTTGCTTTGCAGAGTTCTGATCAAGAGTTGAAAGAGAAGATTGAGAAGATTGCTTTGAATTCCAAAATGGACCCTGCTTTTAGTACGTCTATAGATGGTACTTTATTGTTTAGAAGTAGACTTTGTGTGCTAGCTGTTGAAGAAATCAAGAAGGAAATATTGAAAGAAGCACACCAGTCAATCTTTACAGTACACCCTGGAAGTACCAAGATGTACAAGGACTTAAGGGAACATTTTTCGTGGAATGGCTTGAAAGCTGATGTTGAAAATTTTGTTGCCAAGTGTGAGACTTGTCAACGTGTGAAAGCCATTCGTCAACCTCTGTCTGGATTGCCTCAGCCCCTCCTATTCCTAGTTGGAAGTGGGAAGATATCTCCATGGACTTCGTGACTAGCTTGCCTAGGACAAGTAAGGGAAATGATATTGTGTGGGTGATTGTTGATAGGTTGACCAAATCAGCCCATTTTATCCCTATGAAGATCACTCACACTTTGGATAAGCTAGCTAGGCTTTATGTGGACAATGTAGTTCGTCTACACGGAGTGCCTGTGAGTATTGTTTTGGATCGTGATCCTAGGTTCACCTCACGGTTTTGGAATGGTTTGCAGAAAGCCTTGGGAACCCAATTGAATCTGAGTACAGCTCATCATCCACAGTCCGATAGACAATCTGAGTGGACAACTCAAATATTAGAAGATATGCTTAGATCTTGTGTGGTAGATATGGGTGGAAATTGGGATGAACACTTAGCTTTGGTTGAGTTTGCCTATAACAACAGTTATCAAGCAATAATAGGCATGGCTCCATTTAAAGCTTTGTATGGTAACACTTGTAGGACGCCTTTGTATTGGACTGAGACAGGTGAAAGAAAGGTCTTGGGTCCAGAAATGATTGAAGCTACAAGTGCGATGGTTGACATGATTAGAGAAAGGATCAAGTCTGCCCAGTCTAGATAGAAATCTTATGCCGACAAGAGAAGAACTGATTTGGAATTTCCAATTGGAGAGAAAGTTTTCCTCAAAGTATCACCTATGAAAGGGGTGACAAGATTCAATGTGAAAGGAAAGCTTAGCCCTCACTTCATTGGACCTTATGAGATTTTGGAGAAGGTTGGACCAGTAACATACCGCTTGGCCTTGCCCCCATCTCTTGCTAGAGTTCACAATGTGTTTCATGTTTCGATGCTTTGAAAGTACATAGAGAACCCGGAACACATACTACAGCAAGCACCCGAAGGACTTAGTGCTGATCTTTCTTACGATGAAGGACCAGCCGAGATCCTAGACAAAAAGGACAAGCAGTTGCGGAATCACACCATCCCTTTGGTGAAGATTTAGTGGAAGAACCACACCCTGGAAGAAGCTTCATGGGAGAAGGAAGAAGACATGAAGGAGAAGTTTCCTCAACTTTTTGGAAGCATAGGTACGCTTTCAATTTCGAGGACGAAATTTCTTTTAAGGGGGGGAGAATGTAAAATCCAGCCCTATCCTAACACTGACCCTAAAACGGATACATTGTTGTTTATAGGTCCGAAGACCCGAAGTGATGGTAGAAGAGACTTGTGGACCCTTTTGATTGATAATTTTGAGTCAGAGTCCGAGCCCATGGACATTGACGATGATACCCCTTACTTGAGTACATTGTCAGTGTTTAGTGAGAATCTGCGCATTGAAGAAGAGTGATTTAGTTGAAGTACCTAATGGACTCCTGTGCACAATTCTAAGGTATTTCCCAAAACCAGACTTCTTGATTGAATTGTAGAAGAAAACCCCACTCAATTTGACCTTGTATAGCCTTCCAAATCCCTGTCCGAAGTTGATGAACAATTCTGGATCTTCTGTTGAAACCTGTTTTGGTCGATGCCATCGACCAAGACCATCGACCAAAGTTTCCCAGACTCGAAGTTAATGATTTTTTGGAATATTCCCTATTCTATTTATACTAGCCTCATGTTTTGAGCCCTATTCTAATCATTATCACTCCTGAGAACGTGGGGAGAGCTTCCCAAAGCACCTCCTAGGCATTGGTGAGGAAGATTCCACCCAAATCATTGTCAATCATTGTTCCTTGTCTCCATCAACAACTACAAGGTATGATTCATCACTCTCACTCTCTATTCTATTCTTTTCTACTCTTTTCTACTCCTTTTATTGTTGTTGAGACCTTGGAGATGGTGCTGCAAACTTGCAACCAACACTCCAAGTGTTCACTCTTGCTTGACCTATGATTCTCTCCCTTGTCCATTGATGCTATGCTCTCATATCAAGCCTTGCATATGCATTCCTTGATTTTCTTCTTAACTTCATGCTTTCTTGTCTAAAACTGAGGTATATAGTGTGCTATATATATATATATATATATAACAAACCAATTAAAATTACAACAATTACCAACAAGTGAAGATATACATAAATTAATATTTTTCTTTGAACAAGAGCAAAATAGACATATAAAGTATAAAGAAATATTTAATTTATTAAACGAAAGATGTGATAAAGTAAATATTAGGTGTGATCAAATAATGGAAAAATTAGAATATTTAGAAAAGATAATTAAACAAATAGGATATTAGGCTATGGAAGACAACCTGATATATCAACAAATTTTACAACAAGCCAAAGAATATCACCCAGAAACGGAAAGCTTATCAAAATATGATCCAGGACAACCCACTGATAAAATACTCCTTAAACAAAATAATGTAATTATACTATTACATTTAAAACTCCTAAATAACTTAGAACAATTACACAAAGATTTACTTTTAGTACAAGATTTAATACCAAAGAAAACCACAGTAAATGATATATTATCTCAAATGGAAAATCTAAATATTAACAAGACAACAGGAATAGATAGACTCAAACAACCAAAACCCCTAACTAAATTTTACGTGCAAAAATCATGAGTAAAATGATAAGAAAATTTTCGAATAGACAGCTAGTAGGACAGTCCTCCAAAACTTCAGAAAGCCCACAAGAAAATAAAATAACAGAAATTGTAGATATAAATGAAAATATAGAAATATTTAGGAATAATGCTTTAAATCTATTAAACCCTAAAACCTTATATAATACAGCAAACTTTCCAATTTAAAATATTCTAATAAGCTACAAAAAGCCATTTTCTTTCCGTTAGTTGTTTGACTAAGTTGTAAAGCAGATATGTATACTGTGTATGTTTCTACTAGTTTTTGCATAATTATTAGAATAATTTGTTACCAATATGTTTATACTTCAAGATGACTCATGATGCAAATTGTGCTAATTCTTTTTGTTTATATTCTAAGATAGCCTTTAATCTATCTATTTGGTATATTCTTATTAGTATTGGTGGTTGATTATCTATTCTCCAACGTAAATTGTCTGGGATATTATCAAAGGGTTTATTATGATCTATTTCTGCCATTTTTCTTCTAAAATAATTAACTTCATTTTCTGTTTCTTTCCTATACGGACAATTGCGAACAAAGAAAGGCAAGGCGAAGTTCTACGTCGTCTACCAAGGACACAATACTGGCATTTTTCTTGATTGGGAAGATGTTGCAGAAGCTACAAAGGGTTATCCCACTCCTTTCTTCAAGGGATATGAGACCCTCGAACAAGCACAGATTTTTGCCAAGTCGATGATTGGCCCAACATATTACGTAGATCCAAAACTACGTAATGCTCCTCCTCAACAACCTTCTTTCTCCAACTATATATATATATATATATATATATATATATATATATATATATATATATATATATATATATTACCACTAGCATATGATCCTAATCAAATTCCTATATGTTCCCTAGCTAATGCATGCCTTTCCAATGCAAATGCAATCGATTTCAATCCATGCTATGATTCTTGTCTATTGAACTTAGTAGCTCAATTTGGGGCTTTCTATTTAGACCATTAGAGTATGTTAATTCCTTGATTTGTAGTGTTCTCATACTGTTCTTAAGCATCCCTCCAAGTTCCGGATCGATCCGAGCCCTGGAAGACCAATTTCGGACCAAAATCCCCAAAACCCATTATGTAACCCCGAGACTATTTTGGTCAATCATCCTTGGTCGATGCCATCGACCAAGAGCATCGACCAAACTTGTTGCTGACAGCAACTTCAACCAATTTTGACCCGTTCAACCTCCGATCTTCCCGATTTCTTCTCTAATCTCTTATTTATGTTTGTTTAGGGTCTTAACACTATTATTGGATCATTTCTTGGTAATTCTTGAATCGTCATCAACTCAACTTAAGGTAAGGATGGTTATCGCCATAAACACATAGGCTATGTACTTATATTTTGAGGCTTATAACTTAGTGAACATAGTCTCTTAAATGCTTTTGAATATCATAGGACTGCTATACATGTTAGAGAACAGTAGTACTGTGATTTCATATACACTTCTTATAATGATTTACTATTCTTGATACTTGTATATATGATGGATCATTTCGATGTTATAATTTAATTTCTATCATGATGATGTATCAAATGTATGCGATATGATGGACTTGAGTATGTGATTCCTTATGTATAACTTGGAATTGGGGAGTGTCCTATTGACGCTTTTGTCCTTGGGCATCGGAGGGAATAGTATGGGATGTTCTCCAAAGGTGCCTATCGACACTTTCCCGGGTTATTGGATGACATACATAGGATTGTCTAGTTGTGTGGCTAGGATTGTCCTTGTTGTGTCAGACCCGAATCAGAAGGGCATTGAGACCGAATGACCCATGGTAGTGTATCGTTTGATGGGCGCTCAAGACCGGTAACCAACCCAGGTGAGGACATAAACCATGCTACGGATACCCAAGAAGGGCCATTTATTGGTCGGGTTGCAAATAGCTAGACTTGGGCTCACAGGCGCTCGAAGATCGGTGAGTCATATCCATCAGGGGACGTGAGAGCTTCCCGTCTACTATATGTGGATGACCAATAGGGTTGATGAGTCCGGTGGGTAATATCTGTGACTCTAGTGTGAAGGATACCGGAAAGAATCGCCCGGGGCGAGGAATGGACGTATCCGGATCTAACTTTATATGACTGAGTAGATGACTTGCATTGGGCTAGGCTTTACCTTGACATGCGCCAATACTTAGACCAAATGGTGATGTGAGAGAGTGGTGACCAAAACCCCAACCATGGATTTGTCCAAGAGGGATGCAGGACGCAATTCCCACCGGCTTGAGTGATTGAGACCTACCCAAAGAAGTATGGTGCTATGGCTTAAAACATGTCTACCATAGAGACTAGCATTCATAGAGTTAGAATCATACTTGCATCATATGTTTCATATCATATTGCATTATGTTATGATTTGTACTTATATGGTTATGAATTATGGAATTACTGCCTTGCTAAGTTCTTTTGAACTCATTCCTTTTGTGCAAATGTTGTTAGATTTTCCCGCAGGTGTTGAAGACTCGGATGGCACACTCTACGAGACGGACTATGATCCCTCATACTACCCTCCGGGTGGTAGCTATGGTGAAGATCAGGGTTATGGTGTAAAACCCAGCCCTAACCTTGACCCGGAAACCTTGTTATTTGTAGGTCCGATGACCCGAAGTAAAGTAAGAAGTCAGCTTTGGGCCATCCCAGTGGAGGACTTGGTGTCTGGCTTTGAATCCATGAAAGTTGATGATGAAGTTCTATTTATGGAAACTGAATCTTGATGAAGATCTGATTAGTTGATGGACTTGGAGTGCTCTCTATCTTGGTTTGAAGGCATTTCTACCTATTAGGTAAGTCACTTGACATGTGTGCAAAACCCCTTTAGGATTGGATTTGATCTGGGCCTTCAATTCCCTGTTTTGGTCTTGCTGTCAGCATTGGTCGACTGATTGGTCGACTGGGCCAGTCGACCAATCCACTCGACCAATGAGTGCTGTCTTTGGCAATTAGGTTGTTCTTGCTCTATTTAAGTCCAATCTCGAGTCCACTTCGTATTTGCCGCCTCCAAACTCTCTGGAACGAACCAAAGACCTCTGCAAGTCATCTCTCTTGCATCCTTGGTGTTTTCTTGACGGATCTTCGTCGAAACTCTTCTTTTTGCATCAAAAGGTATGTCTACTCTCTCTTCTTCTCCTCCATCTTTGTTTTTCTTTCCTTTTTGAGTTGAGACAGTAGAAGAGATGCTGCATTCTCTGTTGCAAACATCTCTGAGCATGTTCTCATGATCATCCTAAGGATTTGAGGCTAGAACAATGATCTTAACCATGATCATTGCAAGCTTCTGAAGGAATCATGATCAAACCATGATCTAATCTTTGTTAAACTTCTGATTTGAATTCTGATCTCTTTGGATCTTCTATATTGATCATATTAGTAGTTAATTACTGTGTTTTCCTTCCATGATCCATAATCTATAAATTTCTAGTTGTTCTCTTCCACCTTACTATGTGTTCTTCATGATGCATGGTAGTTACATATATGGTAGGTTTTATTTCCTTATTTAGATTTATGCTTCTAAGCCTTGTTCCTTGAAGATCTAAGTATGTTTTCATGATACCTTTACCTGAAGCAATGATCCATCCTCCTATTGTTCTTGTCTTTGATTTCTATTTCGAATTCATCAAGATCCATGGTTGATTTAATTATGGTAACTTTTTGTTTCCTAATTTGGATCTTGATATCTTGATTTGATTGGTGTTTTGAGGTCCCCTATATGTTAGAATACTACTGATGTAGTCTACCCCTTGATTAGTACCCTTTTGAACCACCAAATTCGGATTTCATATCTTAAAACTCTGTTTTTTTTTGGGCTATCGTCGCATTGGTCTGATTGATTGGTCGATGGGGCCGATCGACCAATCCACTCGACCAATGAGTACAAGACAACTCCAAATTGGTCTGTGTTGGATGTTTTGGTATCTTTTCTGTTAGGGATCTTTCCTAATATGTTGTATATACTTGTTTAGGACCTTCTTCTCAAGTTTGCCAAGATCTTACTTGATTTCTTAGGATTCCTTTGCGAGTTATAAAAGGTAAGGATGGTTATTTCCTTAATTACATAGATAGCATGAATCTAGTTTCTATATTTGAATATCATAGATATGATTCCTAAATTAGATTCTTACAATGATATACTACTGTTGCATAACTTTGATTACAGTAGCATTACTTATTCATATTGAATTGACTCATGTATGATTTACTTACCAATTATATACAAGGTGATTGCAATTATTGATTTCTTTCCATATATGAGGTTACCATATATGTGATGATATGAATTGATGCATGTGTATGCTTAAGTATGGTTTGGAAAGGAGAGGTGTCCTTTTGACACTTCTGTCCTTGGACTACTACGGGAATATTATGGGATGTTTCCGGAGATGCCCTCTCGGACACCTTCCTAAACTGTTGGATGACATATCTAGGATTGTCTAGTAGTGTTTGGCTAGGATGTCCTGTTATGTCGACCCTAATCGGAGGGGTATTGAGACCGAACGACCCGTGGTAGCAATGGGGATTCATGGGCGCTCAAGACCGGTAACCAACCCGTGAGAGGACAGGAATCACATTGTGGGGGCCATTTATTGGTAGGGTTGCATATGGTTAGACTTGGGCTCACGGGCGCTTAAGACCGGTAACCAACCCGTGAGAGGACGTGAGAGCTTCCCGTTTACCATATGTGGATGATCAATAGGATTGATGAGTCCGTAGTCAGGGACTATGAGGACTCTAGTGTGAAGGATACCGGAAAGGATCGTCAGGGACGAGGAATGGAAGTATCTGGATCTGACTTGATGTAACTAAGTAGAAGACTTGCATTTGGCTAGGTTTTACCTGACATGCGCCAGTACTTATACCAAATGGTTGTGAGAGAGTGTGTTGACTTAACCCCCTGCCATGGTTTGTCCTGAGGGATGAAGGACCCATTATCAATCGGCTGCTCAAGACCGGTGAAATGATCCGTGAGTGAATCCAAGATATCTTAAATGGTTGAGGATGTGAGTGGACTTTTCTAAAGAAGTACGGTGCTATGACTTAAAGCATGTCTGCCAATAGAGACCAGCATACATAGAGTTAGATTCATTCATTCATTGCTTGTCTCATATCATATTGCATTCATGATTGTTTTGGAATCCTGCCATTTATGTTATTATGGATTTTTAACTGCCTTACTGAGTTTCTTTGAAACTCATTCCTTTATTGTACAATGTTGTTAGACTATCCTGCAGGTACTGAGTACTATGACGGTCCCTATGAAGAGGCGCAAGGCGAAGAGGCATATCTCCAGGAAGGTGATTGCGGTTACCACAATTACTCTGAAGATCCCGCGAGTGGTTATGCTCCGTACGATGCTTAGTCCGACCATTGAGTGGAAGCGTCCTTGTGCCATTTATGAGATTTACACTTATAAGGATGTTGTCTATAAAGTGGAGAACAATTTAGTTACCCAATGTACTAGCTACTGGGATTAGATTTTATTTAGTTTATTCTCTTTAGAGCTACTTTTCCGCTGGTTGTAAAGTGGGATTTTTGCCTCACTTTACTTATCTGTTTGATACTATGATTATATCTATTATTCTGATTTATTTATGATTCATTCTTTCTTTATTGGTCTATGGTTTATCTTCCGCACTTTTGTTATGGTTGTTCATGATTATGTTATTGTTTATGTGGGAGGTTGATCACTCGATACCTGATCTTCAGGCTGTGGATCACACTCTCGGGTATGCCAGATAGGGTACCGGCTGGGAGGGCGTGACATATGGTGCCGAGGAGGATTCAACTATGTATCAGGGTTAGCCCCACTGTGGTGAGGGAGCGGCCGTGCTGGGCTTTCTTCATCCATACTTATGAAGACATAATCATTAAGATAGAAGAAACCCTTGCTTAGTGCCCCATTTCCCTGGATTTTTGTTAAACATTTGGGATATGTAATGAACTTTCATTTAGTTACTCTTTAGATATGGGATTGCAACTTAACTTGATTTTTCTACTTTTCCACTGCCATTGAGAGAGTGACTTCCGCTCATTTTCTCTTTCTTATAATCATACTTATACACTTGGTATCATTCATTTCCGCACTCTGATTATCTAGTTCTTATCTTATGCATGATATCTGTTATTTATTGCTTTTACCTTGATTATCATTGTTCATGATTGTGTTATCGCGTATGTGGGAGGCATGGTCCCTTGATGCTTGATCCTTGGACTGTGGATCACATTCTCGGGTATGCCAGATAGGGTACCGGCTGGGTGGATGTGACAGCTATAGCCAACCAATTACAAATCCGGTCCTTGGTAGCACAGCATGTAGTTACTCATTCCTTTGGGATATCTAAATATTCTCTTAATTGCTTTCTAGTGCTCTATGCCTAGGTTTGATTTGTACCAACTAACCAAATCCACTGCATAACAAATATCCAGCCTAGTATACATCATGCCACATCCCCCAGCCAGTACCCTAACTATGATACTCGGAGGTGTGATTCCACAAGTCCAACAGTTAAGTTTCGGGAAACCATATAACCACATAATGCAATAACACAATCATGAGCAAAGAATAATCAATTTTAACCTTCATTAAGAAATCAATCAAAGGAATAATCTCAGAAATATAATCAGAGAAAGTAACTATAGAGTGTAGCAAAAATTAATTCTATAGGTCCAAATGCTGAAGAGTATATCAAACTCTAAAGTAACTTTAAAGCATTACAAATTGAAATAAAAGTACTGAATAAACTAAGGAATCAAAATCCAATCTACGTTTAATCTTACAACTCTTTCAACTCAAATAAAATATGATCATATTCGTAGACACTTGAAGTCACAACCGGTCGCACCCACTCCAAGATAGGACTAATCCCGGTACGCTTCATAACCACACAAGGAATCTTCACCGTTATCTTCGTAACAGATAATACCTTGCATAGAGTACCGGTCACTCGCCGTGGCTTCATAGTCTTGGTTCTTAAATTCATCAGTACCTACAACAGAATCTAAAATATATCCCTTGAAAGGTGAGCTCAAAAGAACTCAACAAGTAGTTCAATTCACAATAAAACAACTACAAGAAGTTCAAAGCAAACATGATGCAGATATATGAGACAATGAATGCAAGTATGCTTGTAACTCTAAGTATGTTGGTCTCTATTGGCAAACACACATTAAGATAAAACACCATACTCCTCTGGGTAGGTCTCAAACCACTCTCCCTCACGGCTCTAATGCACGTCTTTTGGGTTCTTCGATGGTAATTGGGTCCTGCATCCATCTCGGACATTCCATTGTTGGGGTTTAGGGCACACTATCATTCACCACTATTGGTTTGAGTATTGGAGCATGTCAGGGTTAATACCTAGCCCAATGCAAGTCATCTACTGAGTCACATCTACTTGGAGTCGAATATCACCCTTTCATGCACTAGATAGTCTGTTCCGATATGATAGCCTCCCTTCCGTGTCTATGTAGTCCATTCCGATATCTCCCTCCCTAGAGTCACAGTCTCCCGCTCGGATACATAAACTTTTAACCCTATTGGTCGTCCACATATGATAAATGGGAAGCTCTTATGTCCTCTCACTGGTTGGTAACCGATCTTGAGCACCCATGAGCCTAGGCTTTTTATATGCAACCTTACCAATGAATGACCCCCGCACTGTGATTTAAGTCCTCTCAGGGTTCTGATGCATGTGTTTTGAGGAATCACCACTGCTCTCACGGGTCACTCCGTCTCAATTCCCCTTCAAGTAGGATCAGATATGACAGGGTTTTCCCTGGCCAAACTCATCTAGACCTATCACATCCACCCAGCTGGTACCCCATCGGTCGTACCCGGGTATGTGATCCATAGTCCCGAAGATCAAGTATCGAGCAACCATGCCTCCCACATACGCGATAACACAATCATGAACAATAATAATCGAGGTAAAAGCATATAATAAAGAATCGTGAATAAGATGAAACAAATAATCAGAGTGCGGAATAAAGATGATACCAAGTGTATAGACATAATTAAAAAGGGAGAGGGAGTGATCAGAAGTCACTTCCTCACATGGCAGCAGAAAGTAGGTAATTCAAGTTAAGTTACAAAATCAACATCTAAGGAGTATATCAAAGAAAGTTAAGTTACAGATCAGGTCTAAAAGAAGAATTCAAAATATAACGTTAAACAAATGTTTCCTCAGTCACATAAAGTACGTCCTCATAACTATAGAAATCCGAAGTCCAGCACAGCTGCCCCAGCACCAGTTTCGGGCTAATCCTGGTGAGTAGCATAGTCCTCTTCGGTACCCTCACAAGGATCTTCATAGTAGCCACTACCCTGAGGGTAGTGTGGCTCATCATAGGGTGCTTCAAAGGACGTGTCATCGGTCTCTTCAAAATCTGTAGGATAATCTAACAAAACAAATGCACAAAAAGGAATGAGTTCAAAGGAACTCAACAAGGCAGTTAATCCATAATACATAGACCATATGATACAAGTCATAACATGATGTGAATGATATGAGACAGATGATGCAAATATGATTCTAACTCTACATATGCTAGTCTCTATGGTAGACATGCTTTAAGTCATAGCACCATACTTCCTTGGGTAGGTCTCAAATCACTCTTCCCTCAACCATCCAGGTATCTTGGGTTCTCTGGTGGGACATGGGTCCTGCATCCCTCTCAAACAAATCCATGGCTGGGGTTTCTGTCACCACTCTCACATCACCATTGGTATAAGTATTGGCACACGTCACGGTAAAGCATAGCCCAATTTCAAGTCATATACTCAGTCATATCATGTCAGATCCAGATACGTCCATTCCTCGCCCCGCGCAATCCTTCACACTAGAGTCACGGATATTACTCATTGGACTCATCAACCCCATTGGCTATCCACAAATAGTAGACGGGAAGCTCTCATGTCCTCTACGAATATGACTCACCAATCTTCGAGCGCTCGTGAGCCCAAGTCTGACTATTTGCAAGCTTACCAACAATGGCCCCTTTCAGATATCTATAATATGATCTATGTCCTCTCACGGGTTGGTTATCGGTCTTGAGCACCCATCAAACCATACTACTACCACGGGTCGTTCGGTCTCAATACCCTTCCGATTCGAGTCTGATATGACAAGGACATCCTAGCCATACATCTAGACAAGTCCTATGTATGTCATCCAATAATTTAGGAAAGCGTTGATGGACACCTTCGGAGAACATCCCATACTATTCCCTCCAATGTCCAAGGACAAAAATGTCAGTAGGACATTCCTCAATCCCAAATTATACTTATCCAATCACATTCTCAGTTCATCATATCACACATACATGATACATCATCATATTGAAAGTCATATCATAACATCGCATGATTCAAGTGTCACATCCACCCAGCTGGTACCCTATCTAGCATACCCGAGAATGTGATCCACAATCCAAGGATCAAGCATCGAGGGACCATGCCTCCCATATACGCGATAACACAATCACGAACAATGATAATCAAGGTAAAAGCAATAAATAACAGATATCATGAATAAGATAAGATCAAATAATCAAAGTGCGGAAATAAGTGATACAAAGTGTATAAGTGTAATCATGTGAATGAGAAAATGAGTGAAAGTCACTCTCTCAAGGCAGTAGAAAAGTAGTAAAAATCAAGTTAAGTTACAATCCCATGTTTAAAGAGTAACTCAAGAAAGTTAATTACATATCCCAAATGTTTACAAAAACCCAGGGAAATGGGGCACTATGCAAGGGTTTCTTCTATCTTGATAACTATCTCCTCATAAGTGTGAACAAAGAAAGCCCAACACGGCCGCTCCCTCACTACAGTAGGGCTAACCCTGGTACGTAGAGTAATCCTCTTCGGCACCATAACATTCATCTTCACCGTAGCTACCACCCGGAGGGTAGTATGAGGAATCAAAGTCCAACTCGTAGAATGTGTCATCAGAGTCTTATACGTGTGGGAAAATTTAACAACATTTGCACAAAAGGAATGAGTTCAAAAGAACTCAGCAAGGCAGTTATTCCATAATTCATAATCATATAAGTACAGATCATAACATAATGCAATGTGATATGAAACATATGATGCGAGTATGATTCTAACTCTATGAATGCTAGTCTCTATGGTAGACATGCTTTAAGCCATAACACCATACTTCTTTAGGTAAGTCTCAATCACTCAATACCGGGGGGAATTGGGTCCTGCGTCCCTCTCGGACAATCCATGGTTGGGGTTTCGGTCACCACTCTCTCACATCACCATTTGGTCTAAGTATTGGCGCATATCAAGGTAAAGCCTAGCCCAATGCAAGTCATCTACTCAGTCGTATCAAGTAAGATCCAGATACGTCCATTCCTCCCATCCCGGGATCCTTTCCGGTATCCTTCACACTAGAGTCACGGATATTACCCACCGGACTCATCAACCCTATTGGTCATCCACAAATAGTAGACGGGAAGCTCTCACATCCTCTCACGGATATGACCCACCGATCTTCGAGCGCCCGTGAGCCCAAGTCTAGCTATTTGCAACCCTACCAATAAATGGCCCCTTTCGGGTATCCGTAGCATGGTTTATGTCCTCCCTTGGGTTGGTTACCGGTCTTGAGCACCCATCAAACCATACACTACCACGGGTCATTCGGTCTCAATGCCCTTCCGATTCGGGTCTGACATGACAAGGACATTCCTAGCCACATAACTAGACAATCCTATGTATGTCATCCAATAACCCGGGAAAGTGTCGATAGGCACCTTCGAAGAGCATCCCATACTATTCCCTCCGATGCCCAAGGACAGAAGCCTCAATAGGACACTCCCCAATCCCAAGTTATACCTAGGCAATCACATACCCAAGTCCATCATATCTCATACATTTGATACATCATCATGATAAAAGTTAAATTATAACATCGAACTGATCCATCATATGTACAAGTACAAGAATAATAACTCATTATAACAAGAGAGTATGAAATCACATTACTACAATTCTAAAACATGTATAGCAGTCCTATAATATTTAAGAGCAATTAAGAGGTTATGTTCACTACGTATAAGCACCAAAACATAAGTTCATAGCCTATGTGTTTATGGAGATAACCATCCTTACCTTAGGTTGAGTTGATGACGAATCAAGAATTACAAAGGAATGATCCAAAAGTAGTGTTAAGACCCTAAACAAATATAAATAAGAGGTTAGAGAAGAAATCGGGAAGATCGGATGTCGAACGGGTCAAAACTGGCTGAGGTTACTGTTAGCAACAAGTTTGGTCGATGGTCTTGGTCGATGGCATCGACCAAAGAGGATCAACCAAAATTGTCTTCGAGGCTACATAATGGGTTTTGGGGATTTTGGTCCAAAATTGGTCTTCTGCGGTTTGGATCGATCCGAAACTTGGAGGGATGCTTAAGAACAGTACGAGGACACTACAAATCAAGGAATTAACATAATCTAATGGTCTAAATAGAAAGCCCCAAATTGAGTTACTAAGTTCAAGAGACAACCATCATAGCATGGATTAAAATTGATTGCATTGACATTGGAAAGGCATGCATTAGCTAAGGAAACTTATAAGAATTTGATCAGGATCATATGCTAGTGATAAACATGTACATAGCACACTATATACCTTAGTTTTGTACAAGAAGGCATGAAGTTAAGAAGAAAATCAAGGAATGCATATGCAAAGCTTGAAATGAGAGCATAGCATCAATGGACAAGGGAGAGAATCATAGGTTAAGAAAGAGTGGACACTTGGAGTGATGGTTGCAAGGTTGCAGCACCATCTCCAAGGTCTCAACAGCAATAGAAGGAGTAGAAAAGAGTAGAATAGAGAGTGGGAGTGATGAATCATACCTTGTAGTTGTTCATGGAGACAAGGAACAATGATTAGCAACGATTTGGGTGGAATCTTCTTCACAAATGCCTAGGAGGTGCTTTGGGAAGCTCTCCTCACGTTCTCAGAAGTGATAATGATTGGAATAGGGCTCAAAACACGAGGCTAGTATAAATAGAATTGTATTCCAAAGAATCATTAACTTCGTGTTGGTAATACTCCATATATCAAAAGTAGTTCAATTCAATTAATTGACGGGGGAAAGATTCCTTACCTGGATTCGCTTTCCCTTTTATGAAGTATTCGCAGCGGAAGTCTAGATCCACGTTCTCGTTCAACCACCAAAGCTCTACCGGGGCGATTCCACAATCACTAGGAAAGGGAATGATATCCACAACCCAAATGCCGTGGATTAATGGAATGAAGATCAAAAGCGAGGAAAGGAAAAATTTTCCAAGCCTGCGATTCTAAGAGAGAGGGAGAGAGAGATGGAGCCGTCGTTTCTCAGAGATAAATCTCGTGCGAATGAATCACACACTTACTCACTAATGCGGTGGTTACCAAAATATATAACCCTATTTTGTAACCGCCCTAATAGTGAATTTCCAATATTGCCCTTAGGCATTTAATTTATTAATCATATTAATAAATTCCAACAGCTCCCACTTGCACAAGGGCAAGTGTTAATCTTTCAATGTGTCCTAGACACACTTGTATATCCCAGATATATACATTCAATCTCTCTGCTATGTATCCCAGATACATAGACCTCTTGTGTCCCAAACACACATGTATATCCTAGATATACATATTCAATCTCTCTGTTATGTATCCCAGATACATAGACCTCTTGTGTCCCAGACACACATGTATATCCCAGATATACATATATATTGATCTCTTCACTATGTATCCCAGATACATAAACCACCTGTGTCCCAGACACTAATATCCACAAGTCATACTGGCAAAATGGGTTGTGCGACCGGTGATATAGCTGCACATGTGAGCCCCAAACTAGAAACCTTCCCAGAAGGCCAGAATGGCACATCATTCATAGAAACAAATCAAATAAGCATTAGTATAACACAGTGTCCTAGGTTTATTCAAACTCACCAAACTAAAGGTATCTCGATCCCTCTGAGAGATCACCTTCTTGTCCTTAAAATGTTCACCACTGTAACACATACAGTTGGCGCCAAGCAAACACTTTTTAGGGTGCAGTTGAATCAAACCTTTCCTTTCGCCCCAGACCATCACTACACTTAGGTTTGACTCCTTTCCCGGTAGTGCCCCTTTAGGTCGAATCAATCATGACCATAGGTAACACCCCAAAGTAGCCACATCAACCCTTCGTTTCATGATGTCGTCGAAAGTCACTAAGAACACTAATGGACCATAAGGTCCAAGACTCACACAATGAGAGGAGCAGGGATCCATCCTCTTATTTCCAATGATCGCTAATCACACATAGTATGATATATGTGCTATGGTGGAGCATTCTATATACAATAGAACGTATGTCCATCTCAACACCATACAGGTCTTAGTCTAGTCTCAACCTCTTGCACCTAACCCGAGTTTCTTTATTGTCGCCACCCTAGCGCCACATAAAGTACTCGCACCTTGCTCTTATAGGCAACATGAATAGTGGGAACATTCATGTCGATTCTCTTCACAATAGAGAAACTCATCCTGATTCCAAATCAAGGCAACATCATGATTATGAATTGACCTACACAAAGTTATTCACAATCCGTCTCATCTCTGCTCGCCTCCAAGGCGCCAGAGGCAAATGCTTGTGTGAGTGAGCCATTCTCTTGCCTATTGACATATCTTGTTTTATGCTAGAAGAAACACAATCACACAGAAAGTGAATAAGAATAAATGCTGGAATGAACTCATATTACTCATTAATAAGAAAGTCTCAGTACAAAAATAAGTCACAATCTACGCAAGCCCAAGGATTTTACATGAGAAATAAAAACATCCTTGGCTATAGGTTTGGTAAGAGGGCCAGCTACCATCTGACTAGTAAATATGTGCTTAAGTACAACTTTCTTCCTTGATGTAATGTCTCTAACAAAGTGATATCTCAACTGTATATGTTTGGTCTTCCCATGATACTTGGGGTCCTTGACATAGCTAAGAGCTGCCATACTATCACAGTAGACATGGGCAGCCTCTTTGGATGTCATCACAATCCCAGTATGTTGAAGGAATCTCCTCAACCAAACAGCCTCTTGAACCGCAGCTGAGCATGCCACATACTCTGCTTCCATGGTCGAGAGGGATATACAAGCCTGCTTCTTGCTACACCACGAAATGGCCCCGCCATTCAGCAAGAAAGCATATCCAGAGGTTGATTTGCGCTCATCGATGTCTCCAGCCCAGTCGACATCACTATAGCCAACTAAGCGCAAATCCAATCCTTGGTAACACACCATGTAGTTACTCGTTCCTCTGAGATGAGATATCTCAATATCCTCTTGACTGCTTTCCAGTGCTCTATGCCTGGGTTTGATTGGTACCGACTAACCAAACCCACTGCATAACAAATATCCGGCCTAGTACACATCATAGCGTACATAAGGCTACCCACTGCACTGGAATATGGAACTCTTTCCATCTTGGTTTTCTCCTCTGGAGTCTTAGGACCCATATCAAGGCTCAAATGCGAACCCTTCTCCAAGTATCATATGGTTTGCAGTTGTGCATCTGGTATCTCGTCAAGACATTGTCAATATAGGTCTCTTGAGATAAACCCAGTAATCTCTTTTGCCTATTTCTGACAATCTTGACACCAAGCATATAGCTTGCTTCACCCATGTCCTTCATATCAAATACGGAGGACAACCATTTCTTAATGGTTTCCAATAGCTCCTTGCTATTGCTAGCCATAAGTATGTCATCTACGTACAGTGTCAGAATGACATAATTATTATCGGATCTCTTGGTGTAAACACGGTGGTCTTCCTCAAGCATGGAAAAACCATTTTCCATCATAGCTTGGTGGAAGCGCACATTCCACTGTCTAGATGCTTGCTTTAAGCCATATATGGACTTCTTAAGCTTGCACACTTTGCGCTCAAGTCCATTTGCTTCAAAGCCTTGAGGTTGATCCATATAGATCTCTTCCTCAAGTTCTCCATTGAGAAAAGCAGTTTTTACATCCATCTGATAAAGCTCCAAGTCCAACTGAGCAACAATGGCTAGTATGAGGCGAATTGAGGCAAACCTAACCACAGGGGAAAAAGTTTCCTCATAATCAACGCCCTCTCGTTGGGTGTAGCCTTTAGCCACTAAACGAGCCTTGAATCTCTCAATAGATCCATCCGCCTTTCTTTTGATCTTGAGAACCCACTTGTTCCCAATTGCCTTTCGGCCTGGCGGCAAGTCAACCAAGTCCCAGACATGATTGACTTTCATCGACTCCAACTCTTCCTTTATTGCTTTTAACCATTCCTTTGAGCTTGACCCCGCAAGATCTTCCTGCACGCTCTTTGGTTCATGCTCATCGACTGAAGTCATCTCACAGTCGATCTCTTCAGGAGTTACCATGTAGGCTTCATCCTCTATGTCGAAACGTCGACAAGGAACTAGCCCGCGCCCACTACGGCGCAAGTGCATGTCAGATTGCTCACGGTCTAAGGTAGCTATCACATCTACACTCCCACTCCACTAGGATCTTCTGGATGAACCCCAGGTTCATTATCCAGAATCTGAATCCCTGGAGTGACAAGACCACTATCTTGTATCTCAAAGAATTCCGATTATTCTTTGTTAACTCTTGAAAGAGATGGAAAATCATTCTCCAAGAATGTTGCATCCCTAGACTCCAGTTCCGTTCTCCTCTCACTCTCATCTAGTCCAATGAAGACATGGCCCTTTGAGGGTTCGGAATATCTCACAAAGATACAATTTCTTCCTCTGGGTCCAAGCTTTCCATATTGGTGAGAAGTAGAGTGAACATATGCTGCACATCCCCATGCACGCAAGTAACTCAAATCTGGCTTCCTTCCGGTCCACAACTCATATGGTGTGGAAGGAACCGATTTGGTTGGAACTCTGTTGAGGATATAGGCCACAGTCAGCAAAGCATCTCCCCAATAAGAGATGGGTAGATTTGCCTGCGCCATCATGGATCTCACCATGTCTAGCAAGGTTCTATTCCTCCTCTCAGCAACCCCATTTTGCTGTGGAGTCCCTGGAATAGTAAGTTGTCTAGATATCCCCTTTTCATCACATAACCCTTTGAACATATCGGAGAGATACTCTCTACCTCTATCCATTCTAAGAGTTTTAATCCTTTTATCTAACTAATTCTCAACTAAGCTCATGAATTTCTTAAAACATTCCAGAGCTTCTGACTTATGAGAAATTAGATAAATGTGACCATACCTTGTATAGTCATCTATGAATGTGATGAAATAAGACTGTCCTTTTCTAGTATGCACATTCATGGGTCCACACACATCTGAATGGATAAGTTCTAAAGGAAGAGAGGCTCTCAAAGCCCTTTTAAATGGTTTTCTAGTTGCTTTTCCTGCTAGACATGACTCACAGATTGGCAAATCAGATAGTGAACCTTGGCCTAAGAGACCTTCTCTTGCCAACCTGTTCATCCTATCTAAACCAATATGTCTTAGTCTAGCATGCCACAAATTAGAAACAATACACACAGTATCTTGGCAAACAAAAGCACTACTAGAATTAAATGAATAATCAATTGTATCCAATACAATGAAACCATTTAGAAGAAAACCATAACCATAAACTGTATCACCCAGATACAAAACCAAAGAATTGTTTTCAAATACAACTCTAAAACCATGTCTCATAAACCACTCTTGTTTCTGTTCCCACCTTTGTTACTTTGCCTAGACCACTGAGGTTGAGCTCTCTCCTTCTTGCGCTTGAAGCCTGCACCCTTACTAGTGCTTGCTTCAGTAGCAACTACTTCAGTGTGAGGGACGTCGGCCAACATCCGATCCTCCTCTAGCTCAAGGTGCTTGGCAGCTTGATCAAATGTCTTGACCTCATCAACATGAGTCAAGAAGATCTTCATATGCTCCCAAGTCTTTGGCAATGACCTGATGACTATGGAGACTTGCTCCTCATCAGTCTTCTGGCGCCCACATGCGCTCAACTCACTTATCATATTAGACATGATGGTTATATGCTGCCTCATGGTGTGACCCTGGCGCATCTTATAATCATCATAGGTGAGTCCGAGCTGGCAGCCTCTTGTGGTGGAAGTCCCTCCATACTGGAACTTCACAGCCTCCCACAAAGACTTTGTAGTCCTATGCTTCTCATAACGAAGCATCAGGTCATCCCTCATGGAGCTCAGGATTGTAATCCTGGCTACCCGGTCTTTCCTCTTCCAGGCATTGTAAAGCTCAAGGTTCCTGCTATACTGTGCAGTGGTACCTTCCTCAGGTGGATACATGGTCTAGTTTATGGTTTCTAGCATGTTCTGTTCTTCTAGGAGATACTGCACCTTTCAATGCCAAAGGTCATAATACCTCTTATTCGGTTTATCTCATTTCACGAAGTTAGCAACAATGCTCTGGGTAGCAGCAATTTATTCTAGAGACATTACATACTAGGCTGAGTTCAACTATTCTAGCATAAAACACAACTCAAGCAACAACAAATCACACTAGCATAGTCAACCTATGGGATAAGCATTTAAACCAAAAGAGATGCTAACAAACATTCAATCAAATTCTCATGCAAACCCACATAGACTTATACACTAGTTTCATTCTGTGCAAGAAACATGATTGATAGACCCATAAAAAACAGTTTTATTAAAATAAAACATGCAATCATGTTAAAGCTATGAGGTGGTTCACACAGAACACTTCTACCTCATTAGCTCCCACTAGGCCCCAATAGGCCCTCAATGCCCAAACATCACACAGATTGTCGAGCCATTGGTGTCCAGTAAGTTAGAAACACATTCTGAACTGGACAGACCAATATCCAAAAAAATCCATCTCCCTGCATTTAACCGCCGTCTCGCCCGGATTGCAATTCCGTCGTGCCTTTTTCTCGCCTGATGGATGACCGTCTGGCATTCTGTGACCAGAAAACGGCGTTTTTTTTGGATTTTTCATGAAAAATTTTTCCAAAAAACGGTAAAACACGTTTTTTCACTCAAAAAATCATCCAAAAACACATGAAAAAAAATCCAACAATAAATTTTAAACAAAAAATTATCATCATGGATTATCAATTCATGCAAATCTTCATTAGGGAAATTCACAAGGATCTCCCACTCATATCCGAACCAAAATAAGGGTTTCCATAAACCCTATCAATTCTCCCATGGGTTTCATATTAAACCCTTGATCCTCCCATTGGATCCATACAATTAAAATAAACAATGGGGAGGAACAAAGAACCGTGGGAACCAATGGCTCTGATACCAATGTTGGTAATACTCCATATATCAAAAGTAGTTCAATTCAATTACTTGACGGGGGAAAGATTCCTTACCTGGATTCGCTTTCCCTTTTATGAAGTATTCGCAGCGGAAGTCTAGATCCACGTTCTAGTTCAACCACCAAAGCTCTACCGGGGCGATTCCACAATCACTAGGAAAGGGAATGATATCCACAACCCAAATGCCGTGGATTAATGGAATGAAGATCAAAAGCGAGGAAAGGAAAAAATTTCCAAGCCTGCGATTCTAAGAGAGAGGGAGAGAGAGATGGAGCCGCCGTTTCTCGAGATAAATCTCGTGCGAATGAATCACACTTACTCACTAATGCGGTGGTTACCAAAATATATAACCCTATTTTGTAACCGCCCTACTAGTGAGTTTCCAATATTGCCCTTGGGCATTTAATTTATTAATCATATTAATAAATTCCAACACTTCGAGTCTGGAAAACTTTGGTCGATGGTCTTTGGTCGATGGCATCGACCAAACTAGAATTCAACAGAAAAATCAGAATTAGTTCAGCAACTTCGGGAAGGAATTTGGAGGGCTATATAGGGTCAAATTGAATGGAGTTTTCTTCTACAATTCAATCAAGAAGTCTAGTTTCGGGAAATACCTTTGGATTGTACACGGGAGTCCAATCGGTACTTCAACTAATTCACTCTTCTTCGATGCGCAGATTCTCACTAAACACCGACAATGTACTCAAGTAAGGGGTATCATCGTCAATGTCCATGGGCTCGGACTCCAACTCATAATTATCAATCAAAAGGGTCCACAAGTGTCTTCTACCACCGCTTCAGGTCTTCGAACCTGTAAACAATAGTGGATCCGGGTTAGGATAGGGCTGGATTTTACATCAAGTGTATATGTAAATAACAATAATTAAATAGACATGATATACAAGAGTAATTAAACATGTTACTACTGTTAAAAGACAACTACAGTAGTCATATGATGTCTAAATACAATTGATAAGCTAAGCATATCAAGTTGTCAATCATCATTGAAATACACTCATGGTCCATGTCATATGGGTATAACTATCCTTACCTTAATCGAATCGGGAAATATAGCAAGTACCACTTAGAATAGTCCCCAACTTACTGCTTGAACCCTAGACATTGTTATATGCAACATTAGAGAAGGAAACAATCAAATCGGAGATCAAACGAAGCGAAACGAGCAAGTGTTGAGTTGTTGTCTTCATCTGGTCGATTGACTGGTCAATTGACTGGTCAATTGATGGTCAATTGACTCCAGTCAACCAAGCAATTGACTAAGATGAACAATAACAGGCTGAAATTTGAATTTGGCCCAAAACCGATTTTCTGGGGCTCAGATCGATCCGAAACTTGGAGGGATCGAATATAGCAGTATAAGAACACTATACAATGAATATTATCATGATCCAATGGTCCAATTAGGAATACCCAAATTGAAACCCTATGTTCTATATGCTAAACATCAAGAATTGAAATGGAATTTGTTGCAATGGCAAGGAATGATGGGGAATCAGCTAAGGGAGTGATAAGAACTAAATGAGAACCATAAACCAATATTAAATCAGACCAAACATACATCTATACATCAGTTTAGATCAATAAGACAAGTTGGAATGACAAGAATCATAGAAATGCAATGTTATTAATTGTATTGGAAGCATAGCATAGCAAGAATGAAAGAAAAACAATGGAAATGAAAGGGGAAACACATGACCAAGTGTTTGCAAGGTTGCAACACTTTAGCCATGGTCTCAATAGCAAGAAAGAGTAGAGGAATGAGTAGAATAGAGAATGAGAGAGAGATAAATCATACCTTGAGAAAGCAATGGAGATGGAAGGCAATGATTGAGACCAAGATCCTTCACCAACTTCAAGGAATGCCCTAGGGAAGCTCACTCCTCGTTCTCTAGAGTCCCAATGATTAGAATAGGGTTCTATTCACGAGGTCCCAAAAAGTAGGCTTAAAATAATCAAGAAATTTGTGATTTTCGGATTTATTAATCTGTTGGTCGACCAAGCCTGAACAGCAACTTCAGACAGGGAATTAGAAGGCCAGACTGATCCAAATTGAGTTGGGTTTTCTCCTACAAGTCAATCAACAAGTCTAGATTATATAAATACCTTCGAAACGAGATCGGAAGTGCATCACGTACATCAACTACGCTTCCCCCTTCTAGGTGCATTTTCTCACTGAACACTGACAGTGTATCCAAGTAAGGGGCATCACTGTCAATATCCATAGGCTTTGAGTCATACACCGAATCTTGAACTCAGAGGGCCCATAAGTCTCTTCTTCCACTACTCCGGGTCTTCGGACCTACAAACAACAATCAGGGAAAGCACCAAAGGGCACTATAGGAAAGCGTCACATACCACCTCCACTAATGTCCAATGACAGGAATGCCAAAAGGGCATTTCCCATTCTCCAATCACAACTTAGGCAATCACATCACATCATGATTTCATAGATATCACAATATAGTCCAACTCACATTCACATCATTCATATTTCATAACAGTATGTAAATCATGTCATGAATAGCCTACTATAATTTCAAAAGTATGACAATATAGAAAAAGTATAACTATAGTAGCTAACACATGCATATAAGTCCTATCATATCAAAGCATGCATTTGTGCATATTGTGAGTGAACGTACTCACCTTATATCCAACTTCGCAAACTCCAAATAAGAAATCAAAGAGCAAGTCCAAATTCAGCAAAATAACCCTAAACAAACATGTAGTGAGTATAAGGAACAAACTCTAATGATTGAAGACGAAATAGAGACCAAATAGACTAAAGTTGTTGTCACAGACACCTTTGGTCGATTTGCTTGGTCGATAAGGGGATAGACCAAAGCTACTGTGTACGGATAGTAACTTCTAACTTTGGCCGGAAACTCTTCGAACGACATCGGAACACTCCGAAATTAATAGGAAAATCCTAAAATAACATATAGAGACTATCTATGATGATCTAAACATCAAACAAGGCCATTAGAATAGAAATCTAATAAATCACCTAATAGGCTTGATCCACGGATTCTCACGAAAAGGCTAGAATGAATGGAGATTCATTCTAAAGATAATAAAATAGTAGATCATGTATAGAAAATAACTTACGAACAGATCTAATATAGATTAGAATTAAATAACTACTGTCACATCCCGCAAAATCCACCCAAGGTATACCCTATCTGGATTACTCAGGGGAGTGATCCACAGCCAAAAAATCAAGTTTAGGAACAATCATATCCACTTAGCACAATAACTTAATCACAAGCAAGAACAAATCACAGTTTTCAAGTAATTTAATAATAAAAGTCAAGAAAGGATCACAGAAGGATCACAAAAGAACATCAGAGTACGGAAATGATACCAATAGAATAAATAGTCAAAGTACGAAATGAAGGGGAAAACCCATTCTACAATAACAGCGGAAGGTAGATCGAATAAAGTAAAGGTTACAACCAGTTCTCAAAAGAAGGGAAAGAAAAAGGTAAGCAACTAAGTTACAGTTTCTTCTAACTTATACAATGTTTTCTAAATAACATAATCATATAAAACTAGCCAAGGCTGAAACCGCTCCTGACAAATATCAGTCTCATACTGATAGTCTTCACTAACGTAGTCACCATGATCAATAGTGTATGAGTCATCAATTTGGTCTTCATAGTATTGACCATCATAGTCAACAATAGTAGTATCTGCAGATAAGTCTAACAAAAGATGTTGTAAAAAGGAGTGAGTTCAAAAGAACTCAGCAAGGCAGTTATTCCATAATAACATAGATATATGATACAAAGCATAGCATGATGCAAGATGATATGAAACAGATGATGCAAGTATGATTCTAACTCTACATATGCTAGTCTCTATGGTAGACATGCTTTAAGTCATAGCACCATACTTCTTTGGGTAAGTCTCAATCACTCAATCATCGGTTGGTAATGGGTCCTACATCCCTCGGGACAAATCCATGGCTGGGGTTTAAGTCACTGCTCTCTCACATCACCATTGGTCTAAGTAGTGGCGCATGTCAAGGTGAAGCCTAGCCCAATGCAAGTCATCTACTTAGTCATATCATGTCAGATCCAAATACGTCCATTCCTCCCATCCCGGGATCCTTTCCGGTATCCTTCACACTAGAGTCACGGATATTACTCACCAGACTCACCAACCCTATTGGTCATCCACAAATAGTAGACGGGAAGCTCTCATGTCCTCTCACAGATCTAACCCACCAGTCTCGAGCGCCCGTGAGCCCAAGTCTAGCTATTTGCAACCCTACCAATAATGCCCATTTCAGGTATCCGTAATATAATTTATGTCCTCTCAAGGGGTGGTTACCAGTTTTGAGCGCCCATCAAACCATACTACTACCACGGGTCGTTTGGTCTCAATGCCCTTCCGATTCAAGTCTGATACAACGGGGATGTCCTAGCCAACACATCTAGACAAGTCCTATGTATGTCATCCAATGATTTGGGAAAGCATCGATGGGCAACTTCGGAGAACATCCCATACTATTCCCTCCGATGTCCAAGGACAGAAATGTCAAAAGGACATTCCCCAATCCCAAATCATACTTATCCAATCACATTCTCAGTTCATCATATCATACATACATGATACATCATCATATTGAAAGATACGTCATATCATCACATGATCAAGTGTATAAGTAAATAAAAAGAATGAATAGACATGATAAACAAAGTAAATACACATGGTGCTATTGTCATAAGGCAACTATAGTAGTCATATGATGTCTAAATACAACTAATAAGCTAAGCCTACTAAGTTGCCAACATCAGTGTAATAATCATATAATCTATGTCATATGGGTATAACCCTCCTTACCTTAAGCCGCGATGATGATAATCCTAAGGTCACAAAAGAATGACTCAAATATGGTATTAAGACCCTAGACAAACATAAATGAAAGGTTAGAAAAGAAATCGGGAAAATTAGGGGTCGAACGGATCAAATCGGCGAAGCATACAACTCAACAACTGCTTGGCTGACTAGCTAGTCGACTAATCAGTCGACCAAGTGAATAGTGTCGGGGCTGAATAGTGGATTTTGGCCCGAAATCGATCTTCTGGGGCTCAGATCAATCCGAAACTTGGAGGGATTGTTAATAACAGTATAAGAACACTACATAACAAGAATTAGCATGATCCAATGGCCCAATTGAAAACCCTCAATTTGAAACCCTAATTTCTAATGCTAGAATCATAGTCTTCAATGAAATCAAATGTAAATGCAAGGAACATTGGGGAATTCAAGTAATGAAATGATGGACAATAGATTAGGATCAATTACTATTCAAGTAATGAAATGATGGACAATAGATTAGGATCAATTACTAACCTAAATCAGACTTGGCATACAATCGAAATCAGATTAGGTGATAAAATCATGATGCTAGGAAGGAAATCATGGTAATGCAATGATAAGAATCAAATGGGAACATAGCATTAATGGGGTGAGAGGAGTTTAAGCAAATGAAAAGGGGGAAACACATGAAGAGGTGGTTGCAAGGTTGCAGCACCATCTTCATGGCCTCAACAGCAATAAAGAGAAGAGGTGACAGTAGATTAGAGAGTAAGAGAGAGAGAGAGAATCCATACCTTGGGGAAGAGATTTGAGAAGAGAGACTATGCTTCTTGAAGGAGATCTTCACCAAAGCCAAGGAATGGTCTCAAGAGGCTCTCTCCACATTCCAAAAGAGTCCCAACAATTGAATGGGGTTAAAACCCCAAAGATCCACATGAATAGAACCCAAAATGACCAAAAAACCAGGTTTTCTTTGGCTTATAATTCCTTTGGTCGACTGGGGTTGATTGACTGGCTCAGTCGACCAAGCAATGACAGTAACTTGGGGGAGGGAATTGGAGGGCTAGAACAACTCAAATTGAGGTGGGTTTTCTCCTACAAGTCAATCAACAAGTCTAGGTCAGGAAATTACCTTCGAATCATGTCCGGGAGTGCATTAGGTATGTCAACTAAGCTCTACTTCTTCAGGCTATAGATTCAAAACTAACATTGACAATGCTTCCAAGTATAGAGCACCATCAACAATATCCAAGGGTTTCGGGTCAAACACCCGGATCAACACTAAGGGAGAGGCTTGGCTTGACTTTCTAGGGTCTTCTAAACATATTTAAACTGAACTTTGGGTCCCACTTCAAGGTCAAACACAAACAAGCTTTTCTTCACTCAAAACAAATAGGGTGTCCTAGCTAGGTTTGGGCTGGGTTTCACAACTACAGTAAGAGTAAATCATGGTCTCATGCTAGATCAAAACATTGAATAACACCATATTGTCTAAGGAAAGAGTAGAGTGAATAGGAATTCACTCTAAGACTATGAGGATCAGAGACTAGGTCATTATAGTAGTGTAAGACCTTCCTCACAGTCAAAACAAGTAGTAGAAATAGTAGAGAGAGTAAATCAATGAAGTATTGGATTGAATACTAACCTTGTAGAAGAAGATCAATGGAAGAACTTTGCTTCGATGCTTGGATGCTTGGAATCAACCTTGGGCTTGATGAGGAGGCTCTAGGGTTCTTCTCACGTTCTCCAAAAGTTAAGAGGCAAAGTGGTTAGGTTCAGTTTGAAGTTACATATAAATAGGACTCCAAAACCTTAAACTTCCAAAAATAAACAATTCTGTCCAAGGTTTGCTTTGGTCGATTGGCTCGAAAAAGGGTCCCCCCTTTGCAAATTGTTGAATTTTGGTTTCCAAAAGCTAAAACCACCACTTGGGTCCTCAAGTAACTGAAGGAAAGGTCTTACATGATTTCATAGGACCTCCCAAAGGTGTCCACACTATACTCAAGGTCCATCTTCCAAGTCCATCATCATTTAGGTTACATCTTCATCCAAAATCAAACAAGGTTTCCATAATGAGATCTTCACTATTAATCTCCATTGGTCCTAGGTTAGAGCCAATGGGTTCTACAGAGAGGGTCCACAGCTGTCTTTGTCACATCCACCTAGCCAATACCCTATCTGGCATACTCGAGTGTGTGATCCACAGTCCACAAGATCCAGTATCGAGAAAATCAACCTCCCACATTCACAATGATATAATCAAGAACAAGACTAAATCAAGGTTAACAATATTATTTAAATGAATCAAGGTAAAGTAAAGAAATAATCATCAAAGTGCGGAAATGATACCAATAGATATATAAAATAAAAATGTAGAGTGAGGCGGAATCTCACTCCACGAGTACAGAGGAATGTAGATCAAAAGTCAAAAGAAGATTACAACTGGTTCTAAAGACAAGAAAGAAAGATATAATCAAACTAAGCTAAAGTCTATTATACTTTATAAAGAACGTCTTCATAAACATAGACTTCATCAATCACGCTCAGATGCTCCCACTCCATGGTATGGCTAATCATGGTACAAAGTATGATCGCTCGAGGGATCATCAACGTAATCTTCATAGTTGCCAACACCTTTCGTGTAGTACGCTTCTTCAGCTTGCGCTTACTCATATTGGCCTTCATAGTCATCAATGCCTGTAGAGTAATCTAACAAAAGATATTGTACAAAAGGTGTCACATCCACCCAGCCGGTACCCTATCTGGCATACCCGGGATGTGATCCACAGCCCCGAAGATCCATAGTTCAGGGACCACATAATCCACATTGACGATAATACAATCATGAACAGATAATAATCATAAACTAACAATGAATGATCATGGAATTCAAAAATAAGGTGTCACGCCCTCCCAGCCGGTACCCTATCTGGCATACCCGAGAGTGTGATCCACAGCCCGAAGATCAGGTATCGAGTGATCAACCTCCCACATAAACAATAACATAATCATGAACAATCATAACATGAGTGCGGAAGATAAATCATAGATCCAATAATGAAAGAATGAATCATAAACGAATCGGAATAATAGACATAATCAGAGTATCAAACAGATAAGTAAAGTGAAGCAAAAATCCCACTTTACATCCAGCGGAAAAGTAGCTCTAAAGAATAAACTAGATAAAAGCTAATCCCAGTAGCAAGTACATTGGGTAACTAAATTATTCTCCACTTTGTAGACGACATCCTTGTAGGTGTAGATCTCATAAATAGCACAAGGACGCTTCCACTCAATGGTCGGACTAAGCATCGTACGGAGCATAACCACCCGTGGGATCTTCGAGTAATTGTGGTAACCGCAATCACCTTCCCGGAGATATGTCTCTTCGCCTTGTGCTTCCTCATAGGAACCGTCATAGTGCTCGAAGACACTGCAGGATAGTCTAACAACATTGTACAATAAAGGAATGAGTTTCAAAGAAACTCGGGTAAAGGCGATTAAAATCCATAATAACATAAATGGCGAGGATTCCGGAACAATCATAAATGCAATATGATATGAGACAAACAATGAATGAATGAATCTAACTCTATGTATGCTGGTCTCTATTGGCAGACATGCTTTAAGTCGTAGCACCGTACTTCTTTAGGAAAGTCCACTCACATCCTCAACCATTTAAGATATCTTGGATTCTCTCACGGATCATTTCACCGGTCTTGAGCAGCCGATTGGTAATGGGTCCTTCATCCCTCGGGACAAACCTTGGCGGGGGGTTAAGTCAACACACTCTCTCACAACCATTTGGTATAAGTCTTGGCGCATGTCGGGGTAAAACCTAGCCAAATGCAAGTCTTCTACTTGGTTACATCAAGTCGGATCCAGATACTTCCATTCCTCGTCCCCGACGATCCTTTCCGGTATCCTTCACACTAGAGTCCTCATAGTCCCTGACTACGGACTCACCAACCCTATTGATCATCCACATATGGTAAACGGGAAGCTCTCACGTCCTCTCACGGGTTGGTTACCGGTCTTAAGCGCCCGTGAGCCCAAGTCTAACCATATGCAACCCTACCAATAAATGGCCCCCACAATGTGATTCCTGTCCTCTCACGGGTTGGTTACCGGTCTTGAGCGCCCATGAATCCCCATTGCTACCACGGGTCGTTCGGTCTCAATACCCCTCCGATTAGGGTCGACATAACAGGACATCCTAGCCAAACACTACTAGACAATCCTAGATATGTCATCCAACAGTTTAGGAAGGTGTCCAGAGGGCATCTCTGGAAACATCCCATAATATTCCCGTAGTAGTCCAAGGACAAAAGTGTCAAAAGGACACCTCTCCTTTCCAAACCATACGTAAGCATACACATGCATCAATTCATATCATCACATATATGGTAACTCCATATATGGAAAGAAATCAGTAATTACAATCACTTGTATAACATTGGTAAGTAAATCATACATGAATCAACTCAATATGAATAAGTAATGCTACTGTAATCAAAGTTATGCAACAGTAGTATATCATTGTAAGAATCTAATTTAGGAAACATATTAATGATATTCAAATATAGAAACTAGATTCATGCTATCTATGTAATTAAGGAAATAACCATCCTTACCTTTTATAACTCGCAAAGAATCCTAAGAAATCAAGTAAGATCTTGGCAAACTTGAGAAGAAGGTCCTAAACAAGTATATACAACATATTAGGAAAGATCCCTAGCAGAATATATATCAAAATATCCGAAACGGACCAATTCCGGAGTTGCTGTACTCATTGGTCGAGTGGATTGGTCGAGTGGTCCGATCGACCAATCAGTCGACCAATGCGGATGATAGCTTATAAAATCAGAGTTTTAAGATATGAAATCCGAATTTGGTGGTTCAAAAGGGTACTAATCAAGGGGTAGACTATATCAGTAGTATTCTAACATAAAGGGGACCTCAAAACACTAATCAAATCAAGGTATCAAGATCCAAATTAGGAAACAAAAAGTTACCATAAATAAATCAAACATGGATCTTGATGAATTTTGAAATAGAAAACAAGGACAAGAACTATAGGAGGATGGATCATTGCTTTCGGTAATGAAAACATGAAAACATACATAGGTCTTCATGGAATAAGGCTTAGAAGCATAAATCTAAATAAGGAAATAAAACCTAACATATATGTAATTATCATGCATCATGAAGAACACATAGTAAGGTAGAAGAGAACAACTAGAATTCTATGGATTATGGATCATGGAAAGAAAACACAACCATTAACCACTAACATGATCAATGAAAGAAGATCCAAAGAGATCAGAATTCAGATTAGAAGATTAACAGAGATTAAATCATGGTTTGATCATGAATCCTTCAAAAGCTTGCAATGATCATGGTTAAGATCATTGTTCTAGCCTTAAATCCTTAGGATGATCATGAGAACATGTTCAGAGATGTTTGCAACTGAGAATGCAGCATCTCTTCTACTGTCTCAACTCAAAAAGGAAAGAAAAACAAAGATGGAGGAGAAGAAGAGAGAGTAGACATACCTTTTGATGCAAAAAGAAGAGTTCCGACGAAGATCCGTCAAGAAAACACCAAGGATGCAAGAGAGATGACTTGCAGAGGTCTTTGGTTCGTTCCAGAGGGTTTGGAGGCAGCAAATACGAAGTGGACTCGAGGTTGGGCTTAAATAGAGCAAGAATCAACCTAATTGCCAAAGACAAGACCCATTGGTCGAGTGGATTGGTCGACTGGCCCGATCGACCAATCAGTCGACCAATGCTGACAGCAAGGCCAAAACAGGGAATTGAAGGTCCAGATCAAATCCAATCCTAAAGGGGTTTTGCACACAAGTCAAGTGACTTACCTAGTAGGTAGAAATGCCTTCAAACCAAGATAGAGAGCACTCCAAGTCCATCAACTAATTAGATCTTCATCAGGATTCTGTTTCCATAAATAGAACCTCATCATCAACCTTCATGGATTCAAAGCCAGACACCAAGTCCTCTACTGGGATGGCCCAAAGCTGACTTCTTACTTTACTTCGGGTCATCGGACCTACAAATAACAAGGTTTCCGGGTCAAGGTTAGGGCTGGGTTTCACATAAGGTGTCAGACATAATCAGAGTGCGGAAATAAATATCAAATCAGATAACTTAAGAAGGCAGTGGGCGGAATCCACTCCTTCACCAAACGGAAGTGAGGTCAAAATTTAGTTAAGTACACGTCTCAAGTTATAAAGGTAAGTTAAAGTTATTACAATTTCTCTAAGTATATTGTCACAAAAGAAGGGGTAACTACTCATAAGTCTCCTCCATAATAAATATATCTTCTTCAAAGTTGAGGATCATGGAGACCCAACATGACTTGCTCCCATACGACTCGGGGCTAACCCTGGTACGCACGGTAATCTTCTTCGGTATGGTCACCGAAGTCTTCAACGTAGCCAGCCTCCGGATGGTAGTATGAGGTATCCGGGTCCGCCTCGGGGAGGGTGTCATCGAGTAATCACACGTAGAATAGCCTAACAAAATATTGCAATGAGAAAAGGAATGAGTTCAAAAGAACTCAGCAAGGAAGTTATCCCACCACACATAAACCACAAGATAATCATAAAATGATGCAGATGATATGAGGCATATAATGCAATATGACTTTATTCTAAGTATGCTGGTCATCTATGGTAGACATGCTTTAAGTCATAGCACCATACTTCTTTAGGTAGTCTCAGTCACTCATCACCGGGGGGAATTGGGTCCTGCATCCCTCTCGGACAATTCCATGGTTGGGGGTTTCGGTCACCGCTCTCTCTCATCACCGTTTGGTCTAAGTATTGGCGCATGTCAAGGTATAGCCTAGCCCAATGCAAGTCATCTACTTAATCATATCATGCCAGTTCCAGATACTTCCATTCCTCCCCTCTCGGGATCCTTTCCGGTATCCTTCACACTAGAGTCACGGATATTACTCACCGGACTCATCAACCCTATTGGTCATCCACAAATGGTAAACGGGAAGCTCTCACGTCCCTCTCAAGGATCATTTCACTGGTCTTGAGTGCCCGTGAGCCCAAGTCTAGCCATTTGTAACCCTACCAATAAATGGCCCCTTTCAGGTAACCGTAATGCAATTTATGTCCTCTCACGGAGTGGGTACCGGTCTTGAGCGCCCACAAATCCACACTACCACCACGGGTTGTTCGGTCTCAATGCCCTTCCGAATCGGGTCTGATATGATAGGGACATCCTAGCCATACATCTAGACAAATCCTATGCATGTCATTCAATAACCCGGGAAAGCGTCAATGGACACCTTCGGAGAACATCCCATACTATTCCCTCCGATGTCCAAGGACAGAAGCACCAGTAGGGTACCCCTCAATCCCAAGTTATACTTAAACAATCACATGCCCAAGTTCATCATATCCGTTCACAAGATACAACGTCATAATAAACATTCGATTCATGACATTGACATAAGTCATCATATATTGAAATTGATAAACATGATACAACATTGAAGTAATATAATGTAAACACAAAGCTACTGTTAAAAGACATATGTAGCAAGTCTAACATGATAAGAATATGAAATAGAAACTATATTTACTAGGATAGGAATACCAAGTCAAGATTTCCATATCCTAGGTAATTACATCGATAACCATCCTTACCTTGAATCGGAGAAGAGAATGGTCCAAGATCACAAGCAGTGGCCCAAATAGTCTTAAAGTCCTAAACAAGCATATATGAAAGGTTAGAGAAGAAATCAGAACAATCGGATATCAAACGAATCAGAACTGGGCAAAAGTTGTTGACAGCAACTCAATTGGTCGATACATTTGGTCGATAGTATCGACCAATAGTATCGACCAAATCAATTCCAGGACAGCAAGCTGGCTTTTCGGATTCTTGCCCAGATTTGGTCTTCCTGGTCTCGGATTGACATGAAACTTGGAGGATAGTCTAAGCACAACATGGGGACACTAATTATCAAGAAACTTTCATAATCCAATGGTCCATTTGGAAATCCCCAAATTGACATATTAAGGTTAAGAGTTGTAGATCATAGCATTGGCTATAACTCAATGCAAATTAGGGGAAAACATGGGGGATTAGGTAGGGAATCATTTAGATGTAACATGGAGCACATATGCAAGGTATAGATTAAGTAAATCACGAGCTTCATCTCAGTTTTGGTAAATAAAGCAAGTTGGTAAGCAATAAATCATGGAAATGTGTAGTCAATGATCATGAGGTGAATCAATCATAGTCATATCGGTGAAAACATCATTGTATGGGGTTTAGAAGGTTCATGGCAAGGTGTATGCAAGGTTGCAACACCTTGACCATGGTCCCAACAGTAAAATAGAGAAAAGATGAGTGAGAAAGTGATTAGGAGAGAGAGTCATACCTTTAAAGTGGAACAAGAAAGTAAGAATAAGTGGTTGGCAATGATTGATGAAGAAGATGCTTCACCACTACCAAGGAGGAGTTCTTGGGAGGCTCTCTCACGTTCCCAGATGTTAAAGACGCGAGGATAGGGCTCCAGTCTCGAGGAATAAATAAATAGAAAAGAATATTCTAAGAATCTTTAAATCTGGGCTCAGCAGACTTGTTGGTCGATACCTTTGGTCGATGGTATCGACCAATAGTATCGACCAAAACAAACTCTGCAGAATTTTTACAGAATAGTTCAGCAACTTTAGGTGCGGACTTGGAGGGCTATACAAGGTCAAATTGCATGGGGTTTTCTCCTACAGTTCACTCAAGAGGTCTAGTTTCATGGAGTACCTTCGGATTATGCACAGGAGTCCGTTTGCTATTTCAACTATCTCGCTCTTCATCAGTGCGCAGATTCTAACTTAACACTGGTAATGTGCTCAAGGAAGGAGCAACATCATCAATGTCCATAAACTAGAATCCCGACATTACGTCATCAACCAGTAGGGCCCATAAGTCCCTCCTACCACCACTTTGGGTCTTTGGACCTACAAACATAACAATGACCGGGTCGGGTCAAGGTTAGGTAAAAGCTGGATTTTACAAAAGGAGTGAGTTTCAAAAGAAACCCAGTAAGGCAAGTTATTCCATAATAGCATAAATAACATGATAGCATAAACATAGCATAATGTAATATGATATGAAACAGACAATGCATGTATGAGTCTAACTCTATGTATGCGGGTATCTATAGGTAGACATGCTTTAAGTCATAGCACCATACTTCTTTAGGAAGGTCAATCACTCCCCCTCAGCCATCTTGGCATCTTGGGTCTGCCGATGGTAGTTGGGTCTTGCATCCCTCTTGGACATTCCTTGGTTGGGGGGTTTAGGTCACCTCTCTCTCACATCACCATTGGTCTAAGTATTGGCGCATGTCAGGGTAAAGCCTACCCCAATGCAAGTCTTCTACTTAGTCATATCAACTTAGGTCCAGATACGTCCATTCCTCGCCCCGGGCGATCTTTTCCGGTATCCTTTCCACAAGAGTCAGCATAGTCCCAGACTACGGACTCATCAACCCTATAGGTCATCCACATATATAGTAAACGGGAAGCTCTCATGTCCTCTCACGGGTTGGTTACCGGTCTTGAGAGCCCATGAGCCCAAGTCTATCCATATGCAACTCTACCCATAAATGGCCCCCACAATGTGATTCATGTCCCCTCACGGGTTGGTTACCGGTCTTGAGCACCCATGAATCCCCATTGCTACCACGGGTCGTTTGGTCTCAATACCCTCCCGAATCGGGTCTGATATAATAGGGAATATCCTAGCCAAACACTGCTAGACAAGTCCTAGGTATGACAACCAATAATTTGGGAAAGTGTCAAAGGGCAACAATGGAAATATCCCATACTATTCCCACTGATGTCCAAGGACAGAAATGTCGAAAGGACCTTCACCAATCCCAAATCATACCTAAACAATCACAATCATAATTCAGTCATATCATCCACGATAGATATCTCATCAAATGAAAGAGTATAGTAAGACAAGATCAAATGAACGTACAACATACATGAATAAGTATTCATACATGATCAAGTACATAAAGTAAATAAGGAAATAAGATCCTACTGTACTTATAGCATTCATATCATAATAGAAACTATCATAACAGTAACAAATCTAAGTAGTTCCCAAATTATAAACTAAATCTATGCAATCTATGTTAATATGGTAACAATTGTCCTTACCTTAAATAGATTCGAATATATTCCGGACGGACAAGAGGATGAATCCCAAGTTAGCAAACAAACCCTAGAATAACATCATACAGTCATTAGGAAGTAGTCCTAAAAGAATGAGCATCAATTGAATCGAAACGGACGAAGAAATCCAATTCCGTCACTACGGGTTGATTGGCTGGGTTGACTGATTTAGTCGACCCAGGCAGTCTGCCCAAAGAGAAATCCAAATCCAAAAATAGTATTTTGATCCGAAACCTATGCTATACAATCCGGAATGCTACGAAACTTGGAAAGAATGTCTAACACAGTAGTCTAAGACTAAAAAGCATAATTTAGACGTCAAACAACGATTAAAACCATTACTTACTAATTTGAAATCATACTTTCTATTTTGGTAAAAATCATGGTTTTCATTGAAAACATGCTATGAATGAAAGAGATGAACTAGAGATGATGAGATCTCATTCTAGTACATGAATACAGTAAATCAGAGGTATGAATAATCATGGAGAGGCATTTATAATGCTAGAAGAAATCAAAATAAGAATATGATCATAGATGCATGTAGAAAACATAAGAATCATGGTAAGAATTGATTATGATGATCATAGGTATGAGAATGAATGGAGATTGTAGAAGATACAATTGCAGAGATGCAACATCTTCTTCATAATCTCAGATTAGAGAAGAGAAAGATCATGGAAAGAATGAATCAATATCATAGAAGTAAGATTATTAACCTTTGATTGAAGAACAAGAGAGAGAACTTGCAAATTTGCAAGGTTTGGTCTTCTTCAACACTTTTGGAGGCTTGGAGATGAGTTCCCTTCGTTCTCTAAGTGTTTTGGAGGCTAGGGATACTAAAATCACGAAGTTATGAGGTATATATAGCAATATAACCTAAACAGCAGATTCTGGTCGAGTTCAGCATCCTTGGGTGTAGACTGGCCCAGTCGACCCAGGCTGACAGCAAAGCCTAAGTCAGGGATTTGAGGGCCTTTCACTACTTAGAATCAAACGAAACTTTAAACACATAAACTATAACTTACCTAGCATGAAAAAATGGATTCAAATCATATCTCACCAAGCTCTATGGTCATCAACCAATCTTCTCTTCATCAAGGCATAGTCTCTTTTCTAAATCCAACACTGTCTTCAAGTATGGGGCATCATCATCAATCTCCATAGGTTCAGAGTCGAACACTATGTCTTCTACTAATATGGCCCATAGTTGACTTTCTCTTCTACTTTGGGTCTTCGGACCTACAGACAATAGAGTATCCGAGTTGAGGTTAGGGCCGGGTTTCATAGACTTCTACCTTGACTTCGGGTCTTCGAATCTACAACATAGATTTCCAGATTAGGGTTGGTGCGGGATTTCACATCCTCCCCCCCCCCCTTAAAAGAAATTTCGTCCTCGAAATTGAAAGCATACATGGGTTTCTGAAAAGATGGGGAAACTTCTCCTTCATCTCTTCTTCCTTCTCCCATGCATTAGCAAGGAAGGAACACATGAAGTGGTGGTTGCAAGGTTGCAGCACCATCTTCATGGTTTCAACAGCAAGTAAGAGAAAGGATTAGAGTAGAATAGAGAGTGGAGAGAGAACACATACCTTGGAGATGATTTTGGGCATGAGAGGCAATGATTGGCAATGATTGATGCAAGATTCCTTCACCACTACCAAGGGAATGTCTTGGGAAGCTCTCTCCACGTTCTCAGGAGTGTAAATGAGTAGAATAGGGTTCAAGTCGCGAGGTTCACTTAAGTAGAGAGTGGAATATTCAAAAAGCATCTAATTCTTGGATTTGTACTCTCTTTGGTCGACTATAGCAAGCTTGATACAGGGAATTGAAAGGCCAGAACAACTCAAATTCAAATGGGTTTTCTCCTACAAGTCAATCAACAAGTCTAGATCAGAGAAATACCTTTGAATCAAGTCTGGAAGTGCATCAAGTACTTCAAATAAACTTCCCCCCCTTCTAGGTGCAGTTTCTCACCGAACACTGACAGTGCATCCAAGTAAGGGGCACCATCGTCAATGTCCATGGGCTCAGAATCAAACACCAAGTCTTCAACTAAGAGGGCCCACAAATCTCTCCTTCCTCCACTCCAGGTCTTCGGACCTACGAACATCAAGGATTCCGGGTCAGGGTTAGGGTACGACTGGATTTCACACTTTTCACTAGAGTCAGCATAGTCCCGGACTGTGGATTCATCAACCCTATTGGTCATCCACAAATAATAGACGGGAAGCTCTCATGTCCTCTCATAGATATAACCCATTGGTCTCGAGCGCCCATGAGCCCAAGTCTACTATTTGCAACCCTACCAATAAATGGCCTCTTACGAGTATCCATAATGTGACTCATGTCCTCTCACGGGTTGGATACCGATCTTGAGCACCCACAAATCCCCATTGCTACCACAGGTCGTTCGGTCTCAATACCCTTCCGAATCGGGTCTGATATAACAGGGTATTCCTAGCCAAACACCGCTAGACAAGCCCTAGGTATGACACCCAATAATCAAGCAAAGTGTCGAAGGGCACCATCGGAAATATCCCATACTATTCCCATTGATGTCCAAGGACAGAAATGTCAAAAAGACACTTCCCAATCCCAAATCATATCTATTCAATCACATTCTCAACTCAGTCATAACATACACAACTGATATCTCATCATATAGAAAGATGCATATAAACATGATCAATCGCATATGTAAACGACAAGAATAAGTATTCATAATCAAAAGAATACATGAACATGATACTACTGTACTTGAAGTACTTACAACAATAATATAATAATAAGAAAATACAACTATGGTAGTGAATCTAAGAAAATCCCAAAAAAACTAAGATTCACGCAATCTATGTAATTATGGAAACAAATGTCCTTACCTTAAATAGCTTTGATGAATATCCAAAGATCAAAGAAAATGGTTCCAAACTTAGCAAATAAACCCTAAACAATCATAGATACATCATTAGGAAAGAGGCCTAAAAGATCAAAGATCAAACAAATCAAATCGGACAAAGAACACATCTACTGTCTTGCTTGGTCGATTGGGTGGTAGCTTAGCTCATTCAACCAAGCAATCGACCACATGAACAATATGCAACAGAAATCTAATTTTTTAACCGAAACTCATTCTACAAGATCCGAAATGTAAAATCCGGCCTTATCCTAACCCTGACCCGGCCCGGATTTTGTACTGTTGTAGGTCCGAAGACCCGAAGTAGAGGTAGAAGAGACTTGTGGGCCATCTTAGTTGAAGATTCGGTGTTTGATCTAGAGCCTATGGACATTGACAAAGATGCCCTTTACTTGAGCACATTGTCCGTGTTAGTGAAAATCTGCACATCGAAGAATATTGAATTAGTTGAAGCACCTATTGAATCCCCGTGCTCAATCCGAAGGTATTTCTTGAAACTAGACTTGTTGATTGATTTGTAGGAGAAAACCGAACTCAATTTGAATCAGTATGGCCTTCCGAATCCATGTTCTAAGGTTTCTATCAGCCTTGGTCCACTGACCAGTCGACCAGCCAATCGACCAGTAGTTATGAAATTCAGAAAATCACAAAAATAATTACCATTTTGACCCTACCTTTTTAGAACTTGTGAATGAAGGTCTACTCCAATCATTGGCACTCCAGAGAACGAATAGTGACATTCCCTAATCCATCTCTTGGTGTTTGTGAAGATTATTGACTCCAATCATTGGCTTTCCATCTCAATCATCACTTCAAGGTATGGACTCTCTTATTCTTCTTCTAATCTACTCAATCTCCTATTAATTTATACTCTTTGGACCATGGTTGAAGTGCTGCAACCTTGCAAACACTTGGCCATGAGCTTCCCCATTCATATCCATCAATCTCAATTCATTCTTGCTATGATTATGTTCACCTACATTACAATCCCATGATTTCTTTCATTTCAACCTATTCTTTAATTCAAACTGAGGTGTAGATGTATGCTAGGTTTGAATTACTATTGATTCATGATTCTAAATTAGTTCTTACCATCCCCTTAATTGAATCCCCCTCATTTCTTGCAATTGCAATCAATTCCAATTCAATACTTGATGTTTAGCATATAGAACATAGGGTTTCAATTTGGGTATTCATAATTGGACCATTGGATCGTGATAATATTTGGTGTGTAGTGTCTCCATATTTCCATAATCATGCCCTCCAAGTTTCATGTCGATCGGAGCACCGGAAGATCAGTTTCCTGCCAAATCTCCATTTTTGCCCATTACTGTTTACTTTGGTCGACTGTTTGGTCGACTGACAGTCGACCAGCCAGTCTTGGTCAGTCGATTTAGATATGACAGCAACTCTGTCTTTGGCCGAATTGCTTCATTTGACCTCCAATTCGATTGCTTTCTTCTCTAATGTTGATTATATGTTGTCTAGGGTACAAACACTGACTTTTGGGCTATTCTTGGTGATTCTTGGTACTATTTCCGACTCGATTAAAGTAAGGATGGTCGTTACCTCAAGTACACTGATTATACAAATCTACTTCTACTTTGGAAACTTAGTAGATATACTTCATTAATGTATTCCTTAGCCATGTATGACTGTTGTATGCATTTTATATCCGTAATAGTATGTTACATGTCATTCGGAATATCATGCTTAATTATTCTTTATGATTACATATGTGAAACCCAGCCCTAACCTTGACACGGAAAAACCCTGTTTTTTGTAGGACCGACAACTCGAAGTAAAGCAAGAAGTCAGCTTTGGGCCATCCTAGTGGAGGACTTGGTGTCTGGCTTTGAATCCATGAGTGTTGATGACAATGTGCTATTTATGGAAATAGAATCTTGATGAAGATCGGATTATTTGATGGACTTGGAGTGTTCTCTATCATGGTTTGAAGGCATTTCTACCTATTAGGTAAGTCACTTGGTGTGTGTGTGCAAAACCCCTTTATGTTTGGATTTGATCTGAGCCTTCAATTTCCTATTTTGAACTTACTGAACTAATTGGTCGACTCATTGGTCGACTGGACCAGTCGACCAATCCACTCGACCAATGGGTTCTGTCTTTGGTAATTAGGTCTTGCTTGCTCTATTTAAGTCCAATCTCGAGTCTACTTCGTATTTTCTGCCTCCAAACTCTTTGGAACGAACCAAAGACCTCTGCAAGTCATCTCCCTTGCGCTTTTGGTGTTTATCTTGACGGATCTTCGTCAAAACTTGTGTTCTTATACAAAAAGGTATGTTTACACTCTCTTCTTCTTCATCATCCTTGTTTTCTTTCCTTTTTGAGTTGAGACAGTAGAGGAGATGCTGCATTCCCTGTTGCAAACATCTTTGAACTTATCTCTCATGATCTTCCTAAGGATTAATAGCTAAAGCAATGTCCGTAATCATGATCATTGCAAGCTTTTGAAGGAATCACGATCTAAATCATGATCTTGTCTTCGTTTGCCTTTGATTTAAATTTTGATCTTCTTAGATCTATTTTACTGATCATATTAGTAGTCAATCGCTGTGTTTTCCTTACATGATCCATGATCTATCAATCTCTAGTTGTTTCTCCTCTATCCTACCATGCTTTCTTCAAGTATCATGACTAATACATCTATGGTAAGTTTTGTTTCCTTATTTAGATTCAGGTTCTTAGATGTATTTCTTGAAGACCTATGTATGCCTTGTGAAACCCAGCCCTAACCTTGACCCGGAAACTTTGTTATTTGTAGGTCCAGTGACCCGAAGTAAAGTAAGAAGTCAGCTTTGGGCCATCCCAGTGGAGGACTTGGTGTCTGGCTTTGAATCCATGAGTGTTGATGATGAGGTTCTATTAAGATCGGATTAGTTGATGGACTTGGAGTGCTCTCTATCATGGTTGAAGGCATTTCTACCTATTAGGTAAGTCACTTGGTATGTGTGCAAAACCCCTTTAGGGTTGGATTTGATCTGGGCCTTCAATTCCCTGTTTAGAAGTTGCTTAACTGATTGGTCAACTCATTGGTCGACTGGGTCAGTCGACCAATGGGTTCTGTCTTTGGTAATTAGGTCTTGCTTGCTCTATTTAAGTCCAATCTCGAGTCTACTTCGTATTTTCTGCCTCCAAACTCTTTGGAACAAACCAAAGACCTCTGCAAGTCATCTCCCTTGCGTCCTTGGTGTTTATCTTGACGGATCTTTGTCAAAACTCTTGTTCTTACACAAAAAGGTATGTTTACACTCTCTTCTTCTTCTTTATCCTTGTTTTCTTTCCTTTTTGAGTTGAGACAGTAGAGGAGATGCTGCATTCTCTGTTGCAAACATCTCTGAACTTGTCTCTCATGATCTTCCTAAGGATTAATGGCTAATGCGATGATCTTAACCATGATCATTGCAAGCTTTTGAAGGAATCATGATCAAATCATGATCTTGTCTTTGTTCATCTTTTGATTTAAATTCTGATCTTCTTAGATCTACTATATTGATCATGTTAGTAGTCAATCGCTGTGTTTCTTTACATGATCCATGATCTATCAATCTCTAGTTGTTTCTCTTCTACCATACCATGCTTTCTTCAAGAATCATGACAGTTACATCTATGGTAGGTTTTGTTTCCTTATTTAGATTTATGCTCTTAGGTCTATTTTCTTGAAGATCTAAGTATGCCTTCCATGATATGTTTATCAAAATCAATGATTCATCCTCCTATTGTTCTTGTCTATGATTTCTATCTTGAATTCTTCTAGAACCATGATTGATCTAATTATGGTAACTTTTTGTTTCCTAATTTGTAACTTGAAAACTTGATTCGATTAGTGTTTTGAGGTCCTCTATATGTTAGAATACTACCAATGTAGTTTACCCCTTGTTTAGTACTCTTTTGAACCACCAAATTCGGTTCTTTATTCTTAAAACTCTGATTTTGTAGGCCACTGTCTCCATTGGTCGACTGATTGGTCGACTGGGACAGTAGACCAATCCAATCGACCAATGAGTACATCAACTCCAGATTTGGTCTGTTTTGGATGTTTTGATATCTTTTCTGTTAGGGATCTTTCCTAATATGTTGTATACACTTGTTTAGGACCTTCTTCTCAAGTTTGTCAAGATCTTACTTGATATCTTAGGATTTCTTTGCAAGTTATAAAAGGGAAGGATGGTTACTTCTTTAACAACATAAATTGCATATCTTAGTTTCTATATTTGAATCTTGTTAATTTATTTCTTTAATTAGATTCTTATAATGTTATACTACTGTGGTACTGTCTTGATATCAGTAGCATTACTTGTTTATATTAAATTGACTCATGTATGATTTACTTACCAGTTATATACAAGTTGATTGTAATTATTGATTTCTTTCCATATATGAAGTTACCATATATGTGATGTTATGAATTGATGCTTGTGTATGCTTAAGTATGGTTTGGAAAGGAGAGGTGTCCTTTTGACACTTCTGTCCTAGAACTACTACGGGAATATTATGGGATGTTTCCGGAGATGCCCTGTAAAACCCAGCCCTAACCTTGACCCGGAAACCTTGTTATTTGTAGGTCCGATGACCCGAAGTAAAGTAAGAAGTCAGCTTTGGGCCATCCCAGTGGGCCATCCCAGTGGAGGACTTGGTGTCTGGCTTTGAATCCATGAAAGTTGATGATGAGGTTCTATTTATGGAAACTGAATCCTGATGAAGATCTGATTAGTTGATGGACTTGGAGTGCTCTCTATCTTGGTTTGAAGGCATTTCTACCTATTAGGTAAGTCACTTGACTTGTGTGCAAAACCCCTTTAGGATTGGATTTGATCTGGACCTTCAATTCCCTGTTTTGGTCTTGCTGTCAGCATTGGTCGACTAATTGGTCGACCGGGCCGATCGACCAATCCACTCGACCAATGAGTCTTGTCTTTGGCAATTAGGTTGTTCTTGCTCTATTTAAGTCCAATCTCGAGTCCACTTCGTATTTGCTGCCTCCAAACTCTCTGGAACGAACCAAAGACCTCTGCAAGTCATCTCTCTTGCATCCTTGGTGTTTTCTTGACGGATCTTCGTCAAAACTCTTCTTTTTGCATCAAAAGGTATGTCTACTCTCTTTTCTTCTCCTCCATCTTTGTTTTTCTTTCCTTTTTGAGTTGAGACAGTAGAAGAGATGCTGCATTCTCTGTTGCAAACATCTCTGAACATGTTCTCATGATCATCCTAAGGATTTGAGGCTAGAACAATGATCTTAACCATGATCATTGCAAGCTTTTGAAGGAATCATGATCAAACCATGATCTAATCTTGTTAAACATCTGATTTGAATTCTGATCTCTTTGGATCTTCTATGATTGATCATGTTAGTAGATAATTACTGTGTTTTCCTTCCATGATCCATAATCTATAAATTTCTAGTTGTTCTCTTCAACCATACTATGTGTTCTTCATGATGCATGGTAGTTACATATATGGTAGGTTTTATTTCCTTATTTAGATTTATGCTTCTAAGCCTTGTTCCTTGAAGATCTAAGTATGTTTTCATGATACCTTTACCTGAAGCAATGATCCATCCTCCTATTGTTCTGTCTTTGATTTCTATTTCGAATTTATCAAGATCCATGGTTGATTTAATTATGGTAACTTTTTGTTTCCTAATTTGGATCTTGATATCTTGATTTGATTGGTGTTTTGAGGTCCCCTATATGTTAGAATACTACTGATGTAGTCTACCCCTTGATTAGTACCCTTTTGAACCACCAAATTCGGATTTCATATCTTAAAACCACTGTTTTTTAGGCTATCGTCTCGCATTGGTCGACTGATTGGTCGATTGGGCGATCGACCAATCCACTCGACCAATGAGTACAAAGCAACTCAGAATTGGTCTATGTTGGATGTTTTGGTATCTTTTTCTGTTAGGGATCTTTCCTAATATGTTGTATATACTTGTTTAGGACCTTCTTCTCAAGTTTGCCAAGATCTTACTTGATTTCTTAGGATTCCTTTGCGAGTTATAAAAGGTAAGGATGGTTATTTCCTTAATTACATAGATAGCATGAATCTAGTTTCTATATTTGAATATCATAGATATGATTCCTAAATTAGATTCTTACAATGATATACTACTGTTGCATAACTTTGATTACGTAGCATTACTTATTCATATTAAATTGATTCATGTATGATTTACTTACCAATGTTATACAAGTGATTGTAATTATTGATTTCTTTCCATATATGAAGTTACCATATATGTGATGATATGATTTGATGCATGTGTATGCTTAAGTATGGTTTGGAAAGGAGGGGTGTCCTTTTGACACTTCTGTCCTTGGACTACTACGGGAATATTATGGGATGTTTCCGGAGATGCCCTCTGGACACCTTCCTAAACTGTTGGATGACATATCTAGGATTGTCTAGTAGTGTTTGGCTAGGATGTCCTGTTATGTCGACCCTAATCGAGGGGTATTGAGACCGAACGACCCGTGGTAGCAATGGGGATTCATGGGCGCTCAAGACCGGTAACCAACCCGTGAGAGGACAGGAATCACATTGTGGGGGCCATTTATTGGTAGGGTTGCATATGGTTAGACTTGGGCTCACGGGCGCTTAAGACCGGTAACCAACCCGTGAGAGGACGTGAGAGCTTCCCGTTTACCATATGTGGATGATCAATAGGGTTGATGAGTCCGTAGTCAGGGACTATGAGGACTCTAGTGTGAAGGATACCGGAAAGGATCGTCGGGGACGAGGAATGGAAGTATCCGGATCTGACTTGATGTAACTAAGTAGAAGACTTGCATTTGGCTAGGTTTTACCCTGACATGCGCCAGTACTTATACCAAATGGTTGTGAGAGAGTGTGTTGACTTAACCCCTGCCATGGTTTGTCCTGAGGGATGAAGGACCCATTACCAATCGGCTGCTCAAGACCGGTGAAATGATCCGTGAGAGAATCCAAGATATCTTAAATGGTTGAGGATGTGAGTGGACTTTCCTAAAGAAGTACGGTGCTATGACTTAAAGCATGTCCGCTAATAGAGACCAGCATACATAGAGTTAGATTCATTCATTCATTGCTTGTCTCATATCATATTGCATTCATGATTGTTCGGAATCCCGCCATTTATGTTATTATGGATTTTTAATCGCTTTACCGAGTTTCTTTGAAACTCATTCCTTTATTGTACAATGTTGTTAGACTATCCTGCAGTCCGAGTACTATGACGGTCCCTATGAAGAAGCGCAAGGCGAAGAGGCATATCTCCGGGGAAGGTGATTGCGGTTACCACAATTACTCTGAAGATTCCGCGAGTGGTTATGCTCCGTACGATGCTTAGTCCGACCATCGAGTGGAAGCGTCCTTGTGCCATTTATGAGATTTACACCTACAAGGATGTTGTCTATAGAGTGGAGAACAATTTAGTTACCCAATGTACTAGCTACTGGGATTAGATTTTATTTAGTTTATTCTCTTTAGAGCTACTTTTCCGCTGGTTGTAAAGTGGGATTTTTGCCTCACTTTACTTATCTGTTTGATACTCTGATTATATCTATTATTCTGATTCATTTATGATTCATTCTTTCTTTATTGGATCTATGGTTTATCTTCCGCACTTTTGTTATGATTGTTCATGATTATGTTATTGTTTATGTGGGAGGTTGATCACTCGATACCTGATCTTCGGGCTGTGGATCACACTCTCGGGTATGCCAGATAGGGTACCGGCTGGGAGGGCGTGACATGCCCTCTAGACACCTTCCTAAACTGTTGGATGACATATTTAGGACTGTCTAGTAGTGTTTGGCTAGGATGTCCCGTTATGTCAAACCCTAATCGGAGGGGTATTGAGACCGAACGACCCGTAGTAGCAATGGGGATTCATGGGCGCTTAAGACCAGTAACCAACCCGTGAGAGGACAGAAATCACATTGTGGGGGCCATTTATCGGTAGGGTTGCATATGGATAGACTTGGGCTCACGGGCGCTCAAGACCGGTAACCAACCTTTGAGAGGACGTGAGAGCTTCCCGTTTACCATATGTGGATGACCAATAGGGTAGATGAGTCCGTAGTTAGGGACTATAAGGACTCTAGTGTGAAGGATACCGGAAAGGATCTCCAGGGGCGAGGAATGGACGTATTTGGATCTGACTTGATGTAACTGAGTAGGAGACATGCATTTGGCTAGGCTTTTACCCTGACATGCGCCAGTACTTAGACCAATGGTGATGTGAGAGAGCGGTGACTTGACCCCCAGCCATGGAATGTCCCAAGGGATGTCGGACCCACTACCAAAAGGGGTTGTGTGATGAGACCTTCCCAAAGAAGTATGGTGCTATGACTTAAAGCATGTCTGCCATTAGAGACCAGCATACATAGAGTTAGATTCATACATTCATTGTTTGTCTCATACCACATTGCATATATGTTTGTTTTGTAATCCTGCCATTTATGTTATTATGGATTTAACTGCCTTACTGAGTTTCTTTGAAACTCATTCCTTTTTGTACAATGTTTGTTAGACTATTCTACAGGTTCTGAGTATCATGACTGCTCGTATGAAGAAGAGCAAGGAGAAGAGGCATATCTCCAGGAAAGTGATTGCGGTTACGACAATTACACTGAAGATCCCGCGAGTGGTTATGCTCCGTACGATGCTTAGTCCGACCATAGAGTGGAAGCGCCCTTGTGCCATTTATGAGATTTATACTTATAGGGATATTGTCTATAAGATTGAGAACAATTTAGTTACCTTTTGTACCTGCTATTGGGATTAGATTCTATCCTGTTTCTTCTCTTTTAGAACTACATTTCCGCTGGTTGTAGAGTGGGATTTCGCCTCACTTTACTTATCTGATTTAGACACTCTGATTATATTTAGTACTCTGATTTATATATGATTCATTCTTTCCTTATTTGGATCTATGGTTTATCTTTCGCACATCGATTATTATTGTTCATGATTATGTTATTGTTTATGTGGGAGGTTGATTACTCGATACCTGATCTTCGGGCTGTGGATCACACTCTCGGGTATGCCAGATTGGGTACCGGCTGGGAGGATGTGACATGCCTTCTATGATATCTTTATCAAAATCAATGATTCATTCTCCTATTGTTCGTGTCTATGATTTGTATTTTTAATTCTTCAAGAACCATGATTAATCTAATTATGGTAACTTTTATTTCCTAATTTGTAACTCTAAAACTTGATTCGATTGATGTTTTGAAGTCCTCTTTATGTTAGGATACTACCAATATAGTTTACCCCTTGTTTAGTACCCTTTTGAACCACCAAATTTGGTTCTTTATTCTTAAAACTCTGATTTTGTACGCCAGTGTCTCTGTTGGTCGACTGGGACAGTAGACCAATCCAATCGACCAATGAGTACAGCAACTCCAGATTTGGTTTGTTTTGGATGTTTTGATATATTTTCTTTTAGGGATCTTTCCTAATATGTTGTATACACTTGTCTAGGACCTTCTTCTCAAGTTTGTCAAGGTCTTATTTGAATTCTTAAGATTCCTTTGCAAGTTATAAAAGGTAAGGATGGTTACTTCCTTAACAACATAAATTGTATATCTTAGTTTCTATATTTGAATGTTGTTAGTTTATTTCCTTAATTAGATTCTTACAATATTATACTACTGTTGTACTGTCTTGATATCAGTAGCATTACTTGTTTATATTAAAGATTTACTTACAAGTTTTATACAAGTTGAATGTTATTGTTGATTTCTTTCCATATATGAAGTTACCATATATGTGAGGTTATGGATTGATGCTTGTGTATGCTTAAGTATGGTTTGGAAAGGGGAGGTGTCCTCTTGACACTTCTATCCTAGGACTACTACGGGAATATTATGGGATGTTTCCGGAGATGCCCTTTGGACACCTTCCTAAACTGTTGGATGACATATTTAGGATTGTCTAGTAGTGTTTGGCTAGGATGTCCCGTTACGTCAGACCCTAATCGAAGGGGTATTGAGACCGAACGTCCCGTGGTAGCAATGGGGATTCATGGGCGCTCAAGACCGGTAACCAATCCGTGAGAGGACAGGAATCACATTGTGGGGACCATTTATCGGTAGGGTTGCATATGGTTAGACTTGGGCTCACGGGCGCTTAAGACCGGTAACCAACCCGTGAGAGGACGTGAGAGCTTCCCGTTTACCATATGTGGATGACCTATAGGGTTGATGAGTCCGTAGTTAGGGACTATGAGGACTCTAGTGTGAAGGATACCGGAAAGGATCTCCAGGGGCGAGGAATGGACGTATCTGGATCTGACTTGATGTAACTGAGTAGGAGACATGCATTTGGCTAGGCTTTTACCCTAACATGCGCCAGTACTTAGACCAATGGTGATGTGAGAGAGAGGTGACTTGACCCCCAGCCATGGAATGTCCCAAGGGATGCCGGACCCACTACCAAAAGGCGTTGTGTGATGAGACCTTCCCAAAGAAGTATGGTGTCACGCCCTCCCAGCCGGTACCCTATCTGGCATACCCGAGAGTGTGATCCACAGCCCGAAGATCAGGTATCGAGTGATCAACCTCCCACATAAACAATAACATAATCATGAACAATCATAACATGAGTGCGGAAGATAAATCATAGATCCAATAATGAAAGAATGAATCATAAACGAATCGGAATAATAGACATAATCAGAGTATCAAACAGATAAGTAAAGTGAAGCAAAAATCCCACTTTACATCCAGCGGAAAAGTAGCTCTAAAGAATAAACTAGATAAAAGCTAATCCCAGTAGCAAGTACATTGGGTAACTAAATTATTCTCCACTTTGTAGACGACATCCTTGTAGGTGTAGATCTCATAAATAGCACAAGGACGCTTCCACTCAATGGACGGACTAAGCATCGTACGGAGCATAACCACCCGTGGGATCTTCAGAGTAATTGTGGTAACCGCAATCACCTTCCTGGAGATATGTCTCTTCGCCTTGCGCTTCCTCATAGGAACCGTCATAGTACTCGGTACTGCGGGATAGTCTAACAACATTGTACAATAAAGGAATGAGTTTCAAAGAAACTCGGTAAGGCGATTAAAATCCATAATAACACAAATGGCGGGATTCGGGAACAATCATAAATGCAATATGATATGAGACAAACAATGAATGAATGAATCTAACTCTATGTATGCTTTGGTCTCTATTGGCGGACATGCTTTAAGTCGTAGCACCGTACTTCTTTAGGAAAGTCCACTCACATCCTCAACCATTTAAGATATCTTGGATTCTCTCACGGATCATTTCACCGGTCTTGAGCAGCCGATTGGTAATGGGTCCTTCATCCCTCGGGACAAACCTTGGCGGGGGGTTAAGTCAACACACTCTCTCACAACCATTTGGTATAAGTCTTGGCGCATGTCGGGGGTAAAACCTAGCCAAATGCAAGTCTTCTACTTGGTTACATCAAGTCGGATCCAGATACTTCCATTCCTCGTCCACGACGATCCTTTCCGGTATCCTTCACACTAGAGTCCTCATAGTCCCCGACTACGGACTCACCAACCCTATTGATCATCCACATATGGTAAACGGGAAGCTCTCACGTCCTCTCACGGGTTGGTTACCGGTCTTAAGCGCCCGTGAGCCCAAGTCTAACCATATGCAACCCTACCAATAAATGGCCCCCACAATGTGATTCCTGTCCTCTCACGGGTTGGTTACCGGTCTTGAGCGCCCATGAATCCCCATTGCTACCACGGGTCGTTCGGTCTCAATACCCCTCCGATTAGGGTCGACATAACAGGACATCCTAGCCAAACACTACTAGACAATCCTATATATGTCATCCAACGGTTTAGGAAGGTGTCCGAGAGGGCATCTCCGGAAACATCCCATAATATTCCCGTAGTAGTCCAAGGACGAAGTGTCAAAAGGACACCTCTCCTTTCCAAACCATACGTAAGCATACACATGCATCAATTCATATCATCACATATATGGTAACTCCATATATGGAAAGAAATCAGTAATTACAATCACTTGTATAACATTGGTAAGTAAATCATACATGAATCAACTCAATATGAATAAGTAATGCTACTGTAATCAAAGTTATGCAACGAGTAGTATATCATTGTAAGAATCTAATTTAGGAAACATATTAATGATATTCAAATATAGAAACTAGATTCATGCTATCTATGTAATTAAGGAAATAACCATCCTTACCTTTTATAACTCGCAAAGGAATCCTAAGAAATCAAGTAAGATCTTGGCAAACTTGAGAAGAAGGTCCTAAACAAGTATATACAACATATTAGGAAAGATCCCTAGCAGAATATATATCAAAATATCCAAAGCAGACCAATTCTGGAGTTCTTTGTACTCATTGGTCGAGTGGATTGGTCGAGTGGTCCAGTCGACCAATCGATCGACCAATGCGAGACGATAGCTTATAAAATCAGAGTTTTAAGATATGAAATCCGAATTTGGTGGTTCAAAAGGGTACTAATCAAGGGGTAGACTATATCGGTAGTATTCTAACATAAAGGGGACCTCAAAACACTAATCAAATCAAGGTATCAAGATCCAAATTAGGAAACAAAAAGTTACCATAAATAAATCAAACATGGATCTTGATGAATTTTGAAATAGAAAACAAGGACAAGAACTATAGGAGGATGGATCATTGCTTTCGGTAATGAAAACATGAAAACATACATAGGTCTTCATGGAATAAGGCTTAGAAGCATAAATCTAAATAAGGAAATAAAACCTACCATATATGTAATTATCATGCATCATGAAGACACATAGTAAGGTAGAAGAGAACAACTAGAATTCTATGGATTATGGATCATGGAAAGAAAACACAACCATTAACCACTAACATGATCAATGAAAGAAGATCCAAAGAGATCGGAATTCAGATTAGAAGATTAACGAGAGATTAAATCATGGTTTGATCATGAATCCTTCAAAAGCTTGCAATGATCATGGTTAAGATCATTGTTCTAGCCTTAAATCCTTAGGATGATCATGAGAACATGTTCGAGAGATGTTTGCAACGAGAGAATGCAGCATCTCTTCTCTTGTCTCAACTCAAAAAGGAAAGAAAAACAAAGATGGAGGAGAAGAAGAGAGAGTAGACATACCTTTTGATGCAAAAAGAAGAGTTCCGACGAAGATCCGCCAAGAAAACTCCAAGGATGCAAGAGAGATGACTTGCGAGAGGTCTTTGGTTCGTTCGAGAGGGTTTGGAGGCAGCAAATACGAAGTGGACTCGAGGTTAGACTTAAATAGAGCAAGAATCAACCTAATTGCCAAAGACAGCACCCATTGGTCGAGTGGATTGGTCGTGGCCCGATCGACCAATCGGTCGACCAATGCTTGTGACAAGGCCAAAACGAGGGAATTGAAGGTCCAGATCAAATCCAATCCTAAAGGGGTTTTGCACACAAGTCAAGTGACTTACCTAGTAGGTAGAAATGCCTTCAAACCAAGATAGAGAGCACTCCAAGTCCATCAACTAATTAGATCTTCATCGGGATTCTGTTTCCATAAATAGAACCTCATCATCAACCTTCATGGATTCAAAGCCGGACACCAAGTCCTCTCTTTGGGATGGCCCAAAGCTGACTTCTTACTTTACTTCGGGTCATCGGACCTACAAATAACAAGGTTTCCGGGTCAAGGTTAGGGCTGGGTTTCACATTCTCCCCCCCTTAAAGAAATTTCGTCCCCGAAATTGAAAGCGTACTGTGCTTCCAAAGAGGTAAGGAAACTTCTCCTTCATGTCTTCTTCCTTCTCCCAAGAAGCTTCTTCAGGGGGTATGGTTCTTCCACCGAATCTTCACCAAAGGAATGGCGCGATTCCATGCTGCTTGTCCTTCCTATCCGGGATTTCGGCCGGTTCTTCATCATAGGTCAAATCAGCACTAAGTCCTTCGAGTGCTTGCTGCAAAATGTGTTCGGATTCTCTATGTATTTTCGGAGCATCGAAATATGGAACACATTGTGCACACCAGCAAGAGACGGAGGTAATGCTAATCGATACGCAACAGGTCCAACCTTTTCCAAAATCTCGAAAGGTCCAATGTAACGAGGGCTAAGCTTTCCCTTAACATTGAATCTCATCACACCCTTCATTGGTGAGACCTTGAGAAAGACTTTCTCTCCAACTTGAAATTCCAAATCGGTCCTTCTCTTATCGGCATAAGATTTCTGTCTCGGTGAGGCGAGACTTAATCCTTTCTCTTATCATATCTACCATAGCACTTGTAGCTTCAATCATCTCGGGACCTAAGACTTTTCTTTCACTGTCTCGATCCAGTACAAAGGTGTCCTACAAGTACTACCATACAAAGCCTTGAATGGAGCCATGCCTATTGTTGCTTGATAAGCTGTTGTTATAGGCAAACTCAACCAAAGCTAGGTGTTCATCCCAATTACCACCCATATCCATCACACAAGATCGAGCATGTCTTCCAATGTCTGAATTGTCCGCTCGGATTGTCCATCGGAGTTGTGGATGATGAGCTGTACTCAAGTTCAATTGGGTTCCCAAGGCCTTACGCAAACTATTCCAAAACCTTGAGGTGAACCTAGGATCACGATCCGAGACAATACTCAATGGCACACCATGCGGACGAACCACATTATCCACATAAAGCCTGGCTAGCTTATCCGGAGTATGAGTGATCTTCATAGGAATGAAATGGGCTGATTTGGTCAACCTATCAACAATCACCCACACGGTGTCATTGCCTTTACTTGTCCGAGGCAAGCTAGTCACAAAGTCCATGGAGATATCTTCCCACTTCCAACTAGGAATAGGAAGGGGTTGAAGTAATCAGGATGGAGGTTGTCGAACGGCTTTCACTGTTGGCAAGTCTCACACTTGGCAACAAAATCATCAACATCCGCCTTTAGACCAATCCACCAAAAATGTTCCTTCAAGTCCTTGTACATCTTGGTGCTTCCGGGTGTCTGATAAAGAGTATTTGGTGTGCTTCCTTCAATATTTCTTTCTTAACTTCTTCGTTTGCGAGCACACACGGTCTTCCTCTAAACATCAAAGCACCATCCATGGATATACCAAAGTTGGGGTCCGACTCGGGATTCGAAGAAATCTTCTCAACTTTGGTCAAAAACTCTTGATCGGAACTCTGCTGAGCAACAATCTTATCTCTAAGACCAGATCTTGCCGTCATGGCGAAAGAATAAAATCAGAATTCTCGGGGACGATTTCCAAATCAAAACTCTCAATAGAAGACCACAATGGTAAACTCAAAGCATTCAAATCCAAAGTCTTCTTCTGGTTCTTCCTACTAAGAGCATCAGCAACAACATTTGCTTTCCCAGGATGATCTTGAATATCACAATCATAATCGGAGACGAGTTCCAACCATCTCCTTTGTCTCATGTTCAACTCCTTTTGGGTAAAGAAATATTTCAAACTCTTATGATCCGTGAAAATGGCAATCTTCTCACCGTAAAGATAATGTCTCCAAATCTTCAAAGCAAAGACAACGGCGGCAAGTTCTAGATCGTGAGTGGGGTAATTCCGCTCATAATCCTTCAATTGCCGAGAAGCATAGGCTACGACCTTGCCATGTTGCATCAGTACACAACCCAAACCAATCTTTGACGCATCGGTATAAAGTTGTCATACCACCGGAACTATCGGGTATAGTCAAAACCGGGGCACTTGTCAATCTATCTTTCAACTCTTGGAAATTCTTCTCACAAGCGTCAGACCAAACAAACTTCTCTTCTTTCCTGGTCAACTTAGTCATAGGAGCAGCCAACCGAGAAAAGTTCTCAATAAACCTTCGGTAGTAACCCGCCAATCCAAGAAAACTTCTTATTTCCGTTGCTGACTTCGGTCTCTCCCAATCAGCCACTGACTTGGACCTTTTCGGGATCGACACGAATACCTTCGGCTGAAACTACATGACCAAGGAAAACCACTCTCTTAAGCCGGGAAATCACACTTGCTAAACTTAGCAAACAACTTCTTTTCCCGCAACCTTTGCAAAGTGAAACTTAGATGACTCGCATGCTCTTCTTCGCTCTTCGAATAGATCAAGATGTCATCAATGAAAACAATCACAAACTTATCAAGCACATCATGAAATACTCGGTTCATGAGGTCCATGAACACCGCAGGAGCATTGGTCAATCCGAAGGGCATGACTCTAAACTCGTAGTGACCATACCGCGTTCGGGAAAGCTGTCTTGAAGATATCACTAGACTTCACTTTCAATTGGTGATATCCGGACCTTAAGTCAATCTTCGAGAACACAACTGCACCCTTCAACCGATCGAAGAGATCATCGATTACGGGCAGCGGATATCTATTCTTGATAGTCAATTTATTCAACTCACGGTAGTCGATGCACAAGCGCATACTACCGTCTTTCTTCTTGACGAACAAGACCGGAGCTCCCCAAGGTGACACACTAGGCTGTACGAAACCTCTATCAATGAGCTCATTCAACTGATTTTGCAACTCTTTCAACTCGGTAGGAGCCATCCTATACGGAGCTTTAGATACCGGAGCGGCACGGGGGACGAGATCAATAGAGAATTCGACATCTGCGTCCGGAGGCACTCCCGATAGGTCATCGGGGAAGACATCAACAAAGTCGCAGACAACTCGACTTACGTCGACTCTTTTCTCCACTATACCCTTGCCTTCGGATGAAGCATCATCCACTAGGGCATAGACTTGCATCGGTGCGAGACGGCACCTTCTTACAAACCCTTCTCTTTTCACCTTGAAATTCAAAGACCGGACTTCCACAAATATGGACCTGAATCTTCTTTGAGGAACAAAGGAACACGGCTTTGTGGGCTGTCAACCAATCAATTCCCAAAATAACATCGAAGTCCTTCATGTCAAGAATCACAAAATTGGCTTCCAAGTTCTTCTCACCAATCAACACGGGACATTTAGATAACCCCTTATCTAGTTTCACAACAGGACCAGTGGGTGTACTAATCAATAAACAACTAGACAACTTCTCGGGGATTAGGTTAGTCTTCTTGATGAATGCGAGATGACATGAACGAATGAGATGCACCCGTATCAAATAAGACAAATGCGAAATAGAAGCGACTAACAATGTACACTGTAATCACATCATGGCTTGGATCCTGCTCGATCTTGGAAATACTGAAAACTCTACCGAGAGGGAGGAGCGGGGAGCACTCTTCACCACCAGGGCGGGGCTCTTTGGGCGGGCCGCTCGGACGAGCACGAGCAAAATGACCAGCTTGCTTGCGGTAGAAGCAAACGGGATTCTTTGGATCCAACGGGGGTGGCTGCAACGGAGGGCTTCGAACAACCGGGCCTTGCACTCGCACTTGCACTTGCACTTGCATTTGCTGGTGGTCGGTTTCCGCCATCTTGTTTAAGCTGGCCGGGCTGCTGAAAACCCGTGTTCGACCTACACTCTTAGCACGAAAGGTAGGAGTGGGGTAGGGTGTAGGTCTCACATAACGACGGTCATTGCGATCCACCAAACCAGAATTCCTTGACTGCCAAGGCTTTTGCACACGAGCACTTTCCTTCTCTGTTTCTTCCAACTTCTTCGAGTTACTGCACCACTTGAGCATAGCTCACTATAGGCTGGATTTGTGAGATAAGCTTTAATGGCGGGCGCGAGTCCTTTGAAGAACTTCTTTGCTTTGGCGAGGTCTTCCTTCAAAGAATGCGGAGCAAAGAAATGAAGCTCCTCGAACTTCTGTTGGTACTCCAACACGAGACAAAGTTCCTTGAGTCGAGAATCATAAACTCGGCTTCCTTTGCATCCTTCACCGCCTCGGGAAAGTAGTTCATACAAAAAGCCTCTTTGAATAACTCCCAAGTTACAACTCCTGCATGCAAACCTTCCAAAAGCAGGACGAGTGGAAATCCACCATGCATCGGCTTCTTGTTGCAACACGCTCGGCAAACAAAATCTTCGAGCTTCCGAGCATTGCGGATGCCGGAAAGCCTTCTCCAACTCACGAAGCCACTTGTTAGGAAACAAGGGGTCCTTGGTAACTCCGGTAAAAGTGGGTACTTGCATCTTGAGAAAACTCTCCATCGAGGCGAGTATGAGGAGTTCAGCTAAACCTCCCGCATTCGGGACTGCGGCATGAGGATTCACATTAGCACCAGCCCGGGTCTCATTATGCGAGTCATGAAACCCACCAACATCTGGTTGAATTGAGCTGCTTGCTGCTTTGCATCATATTGCCCATAATATTGGCAATATCTACTGAAACTTCCAACATTCGGGGCACCGGGGATCTCATGAGTACCACGATCGGCATTTGGTATCTCACCACCTCCATGAGGTACTTCACCACCTCCACGAGGTATTTCACCACCTCCATGACCACTTTGGATTCACCACGCCCACTTCTCGGAGTAACCATTCTGCAAAACCGAGAACATCAAAATACCAAATTTCGAAGATTCAACATAAACCACAAGTCCAAATGATTTGAAAACTTAAATCATGCTCAAAATATCCATATAGTCATCAAACAATATTCCATAAGGCAAAAATCACATTTTCCAAAAATTCAACAGCAAATGAGGTCACTGTGACCATTGGTCGAGTGGTTGGTCGAGTGACCCGGTCGACCAATCGGATCGACCAATGAAGACGAGAATGCGAAAATTCGCATTATAAGCCTCATTTCCACATTCCAACCTCATTCTAACTTCTTCCAAAGGTGAGAGAGCTCTAGGGAAAATATCCAAGAGTTCCCACAAGTGTTCTTGAGGTGATTTAGTGCTTCAACAACAACACCACAACACACCATCTTCATAAACAAGGTAAATCTCTCATTCTTTCTTCCATTGTCATCTTCTCATGCTTGCATTTCAACAAAACCATGCTTTACTTGTATCCAATGCTAGAAATCATGCTTAGGAATGCTTAGAAACATATTCCCTAGGTTTTAAACACAATGACATGCATAGACAACAAGTTTTAACACATTTGGTGCTCATCTCGCAAAGTTTTATACCGAAATCGATATCTTTAGAAAAATTTCGTTTTCTCTCAAACCGCTTGAAATTTTCGCACGAGATCAAATGCTACATGCTCAAGATGACATTGTAGATAGGTCCATACAATTTGATTTAACCAATTTCAACTTTTCAAAAATCCAATTTTGACCTAAATTGCAAAATCCCCAAATTTCCTTCTTGCTGAATTTTTCGCTTTAATCCATGTTTTCGATCGATTTTCATCAAAACAACTTCATAAACATGAAATTCCAAGTATTGTGCACATGCTAGTATGTTCAAATCAAATCAAATTCCCCCCAAATTTGAAATTTTCCGAAAAATTACGAAAATACCCTTTTGGCTCAAATCTTGAAATAGCACTAATTGGAAATGTCTCTTGTCTCTTCCCACGAGATACATCATGCGAGAGGGGAGGACGAGGAGGAGGTAGAGGTCGAGGTCGCATCGTAGGTGCTCTTGGGGGGCAGAGGTCGGGTTCCTTTCGAGCCTAGAGAGGAGGTTAGGAGACCGGACCTATTTGACACACCTCGGGCCGAGTTTGCGTACGAGGCCTACTTCAGCTATTGTAACATCGAGATGGGGCGTCTACTTCACTTACGCCAGCTCGGAGCCTTTAGGATCCGGCAGAGGTTCGACACTTTACGGTGGACTCACCTCTTCACCGAGGATTTGCCGGTATACCCGGAGCTAGTGAGGTTGTTCTTCGGCAACCTTACTTACACGAGAGGAGGCTCGGGGCCGGGGACATCCACTCGGACTTGTCCTCGGGAGCGGGGTCCTTCGGACTCGGATTCGCTTCTCTACCCGGACAACGGCCGAGATCTTGCGGGTCCCTTACTATCCACGGCGGTGTGTGTGGATACCTGCGGAGCAGATCTGGACAGCCATCCGATGCCGTACGAGCTTCGCGAGATATGCTCTACGCTATGGGATAGCCGCCGATGCTTCACACCGTGGACTAGCGGACGGATGACGGGTTCTGCACGTATTATCGGTCGCATAGTCGGCCGAAACATCATGCCGAAAGCCGGACATCACCATCGGGTCACGGTGATGGAGGCCTTGGTCATTTACCGCATCTACATGGGCTTCGAGATCGATCTCTCCTACATCATTCAGCGGGTCATCTTTGGACTTAGTTCTGCGGCCTAGCATGCGGAACCTTTGCTATGGGAGGCTTCGACTTTGATCTTCGGGCATTTCGGGGTGAGTTTCGAGGATACTCCGATGGACACTAGATCACGGGGATACCCCATTGGGACTCGGACCATTCGACGGATGAGACTACATCGGATTAGAGAGATCTCCTGGTCCCGGAGGGTGAGGATGATGATGAATCGGAGGATGAGGATCGGGGATCGAGAGGATGGAGGAGAGGATATCGGTCCGATAGTGATGATCGGGCCGGAGATGATCTGAGATATGCGCGAGGCTGAGCACTGTGCATCACGAGTTTCCTTCATCACACTTCGAGGTAGGTGGCCCTTCACATGCGGTTCCGGAGACTTCGGATCTTGGTGCACGAGATGAGATCGATGACTTCCATGCTAGAGAGGATGGAGGTCGGACGGGAGCAGATGTACGAGAGGATGGAGTCTCGACGAGACAGAGATAGAGCATCGGGTGACTCGGCTAGCGAGAGGAGTTCGGAGCATATAGAGATCGAGTAGATCACCTAGATAGATTGTACCTTAGGATTTTCCATTTATGCATTTCAGATGTAATCATTGTAAAAACCTTTGAAATTAATGAAGTTCATTTTGTTTCTCTTTAATTATTGTATGTTATGCACTTTTCTTTTCCTTGCATTAGTGACATTTGTTCAAGTATAATTATGGTATGTTATTCAGAAATGTTCTGTTATGCCTCAAAGTTCAAGTTTCTAATTCTGTGTTCTATTATTCACTTCTAAGAGTAGAAGAGTCATTTCGGATCAATGACTCGGGAATGTTCAGTTGTTGTCTTTTGTGGTTAGGATCTCCTCGAACCTTGGGCTCCGATACCAATCATCACGCCCTCCCGGCCGGTACCCTATCCGGCATACCCGAGAGTGTGATCCACGGCCCGAAGATCGGGTATCGAGTGATCAACCTCCCACATAAACAATAACATAATCATGAACAATCATAACATGAGTGCGGAAGATAAATCATAGATCCAATAATGAAAGAATGAATCATAAACGAATCGGAATAATAGACATAATCAGAGTATCAAACAGATAAGTAAAGTGAAGCAAAAATCCCACTTTACATCCAGCGGAAAAGTAGCTCTAAAGAATAAACTAGATAAAAGCTAATCCCAATAGCAAGTACATTGGGTAACTAAATTATTCTCCACTTTGTAGACGACATCCTTGTAGGTGTAGATCTCATAAATAGCACAAGGACGCTTCCACTCAATGGACGGACTAAGCATCGTACGGAGCATAACCACCCGTGGGATCTTCAGAGTAATTGTGGTAACCGCAATCACCTTCCTGGAGATATGTCTCTTCGCCTTGCGCTTCCTCATAGGAACCGTCATAGTACTCAGTACCTGCAGGATAGTCTAACAACATTGTACAATAAAGGAATGAGTTTCAAAGAAACTCAGTAAGGCAGTTAAAATCCATAATAACACAAATGGCGGGATTCCGAACAATCATAAATGCAATATGATATGAGACAAACAATGAATGAATGAATCTAACTCTATGTATGCTGGTCTCTATTGGCAGACATGCTTTAAGTCGTAGCACCGTACTTCTTTAGGAAAGTCCACTCACATCCTCAACCATTTAAGATATCTTGGATTCTCTCACGGATCATTTCACCGGTCTTGAGCAGCCGATTGGTAATGGGTCCTTCATCCCTCGGGACAAACCTTGGCGGGGGGTTAAGTCAACACACTCTCTCACAACCATTTGGTATAAATCTTGGCGCATGTCGGGGGTAAAACCTAGCCAAATGCAAGTCTTCTACTTGGTTACATCAAGTCGGATCCGGATACTTCCATTCCTCGTCCCACGACAATCCTTTCCGGTATCCTTCACACTAGAGTCCTCATAGTCCCCGACTACGGACTCACCAACCCTATTGATCATCCACATATGGTAAACGGGAAGCTCTCACGTCCTCTCACGGGTTGGTTACCGGTCTTAAGCGCCCGTGAGCCCAAGTCTAACCATATGCAACCCTACCAATAAATGGCCCCCACAATGTGATTTCTGTCCTCTCACGGGTTGGTTACCGGTCTTGAGCGCCCATGAATCCCCATTGCTACCACGGGTCGTTCGGTCTCAATACCCCTCCGATTAGGGTCGACATAACAGGACATCCTAGCCAAACACTACTAGACAATCCTATATATGTCATCCAACGGTTTAGGAAGGTGTCCAGAGGGCATCTCCGGAAACATCCCATAATATTCCCGTAGTAGTCCAAGGACGAAGTGTCAAAAGGACACCTCTCCTTTCCAAACCATACGTAAGCATACACATGCATCAATTCATATCATCACATATATGGTAACTCCATATATGGAAAGAAATCGAGTAATTACAATCACTTGTATAACATTGGTAAGTAAATCATACATGAATCAACTCAATATGAATAAGTAATGCTACTGTAATCAAAGTTATGCAACAGTAGTATATCATTGTAAGAATCTAATTTAGGAAACATATTAATGATATTCAAATATAGAAACTAGATTCATGCTATCTATGTAATTAAGGAAATAACCATCCTTACCTTTTATAACTCGCAAAGGAATCCTAAGAAATCAAGTAAGATCTTGGCAAACTTGAGAAGAAGGTCCTAAACAAGTATATACAACATATTAGGAAAGATCCCTAGCAGAATATATATCAAAATATCCGAAACAGACCAATTCTGGAGTTGCTTTGTACTCATTGGTCGAGTGGATTGGTCGAGTGGTCCAGTCGACCAATCGATCGACCAATGCGGACGATAGCTTATAAAATCAGAGTTTTAAGATATGAAATCCGAATTTGGTGGTTCAAAAGGGTACTAATCAAGGGGTAGACTATATCAGTAGTATTCTAACATAAAGGGGACCTCAAAACACTAATCAAATCAAGGTATCAAGATCCAAATTAGGAAACAAAAAGTTACCATAAATAAATCAAACATGGATCTTGATGAATTTTGAAATAGAAAACAAGGACAAGAACTATAGGAGGATGGATCATTGCTTTCGGTAATGAAAACATGAAAACATACATAGGTCTTCATGGAATAAGGCTTAGAAGCATAAATCTAAATAAGGAAATAAAACCTACCATATATGTAATTATCATGCATCATGAAGCACATAGTAAGGTAGAAGAGAACAACTAGAATTCTATGGATTATGGATCATGGAAAGAAAACACAACCATTAACCACTAACATGATCAATGAAAGAAGATCCAAAGAGATCAGAATTCAGATTAGAAGATTAACAGAGATTAAATCATGGTTTGATCATGAATCCTTCAAAAGCTTGCAATGATCATGGTTAAGATCATTGTTCTAGCCTTAAATCCTTAGGATGATCATGAGAACATGTTCGAGAGATGTTTGCAACAGAGAATGCAGCATCTCTTCTACTGTCTCAACTCAAAAAGGAAAGAAAAACAAAGATGGAGGAGAAGAAGAGAGAGTAGACATACCTTTTGATGCAAAAAGAAGAGTTCCGACGAAGATCCGCCAAGAAAACTCCAAGGATGCAAGAGAGATGACTTGCGAGAGGTCTTTGGTTCGTTCGAGAGGGTTTGGAGGCAGCAAATACGAAGTGGACTCGAGGTTAGACTTAAATAGAGCAAGAATCAACCTAATTGCCAAAGACAGCACCCATTGGTCGAGTGGATTGGTCTACCAATGCTGACAGCAAGGCCAAAACAGGGAATTGAAGGTCCAGATCAAATCCAATCCTAAAGGGGTTTTGCACACAAGTCAAGTGACTTACCTAGTAGGTAGAAATGCCTTCAAACCAAGATAGAGAGCACTCCAAGTCCATCAACTAATTAGATCTTCATCAGGATTCTGTTTCCATAAATAGAACCTCATCATCAACCTTCATGGATTCAAAGCCAGACACCAAGTCCTCTACTGGGATGGCCCAAAGCTGACTTCTTACTTTACTTCGGGTCATCGGACCTACAAATAACAAGGTTTCCGGGTCAAGGTTAGGGCTGGGTTTCACATATGGTGCTATGACTTAAAGCATGTCTGCCAATAGAGACCAGCATACATAGAGTTAGATTCATACATTCATTGTTTGTCTCATACCATATTGCATTTATGTTTGCTTTTATTACGGTTTAACTGCCTTACTGAGTTTCTTTGAAACTCATTCCTTTTGTACAATGTTTTGTTAGATTATTCTACAGGTTCTGAGTATCATGACTGCTAGTATGAAGAAGCACAAGGAGAAGTGGCATATCTCCGGGAAGGTGATTGCGATTCCGACAATTACCTTTGAAGATTCCGCGGGTGGTTATGCTCCGTACGATGCTTAGTCCGACCATAGAATGGAAGCGCCCTTGTGCCATTTATGAGATTTATACTTATAGAGACGTTGTTTATAAGATTGAGAACAATTTAGTTACCTATTGTACCTGCTATTGGGATTAGATTTTATCTTGTTCCTTTTCTTTTAGAACTACTTTTCCGCTGGTTGTAGAGTGGGATTCCGCCTCACTTTACTTATTGATTTAGACATTCTGATTATCTTTCGTACTCTGATCATATACATGGTGTATTCTTTCCTTATTTGGATCTTTGGTTTATCTGTTGCACATCGATTATTATTGTTCATGATTATGTTATTGTTTATGTGGGAGGTTGATTACTCGATACCTGATCTTCGGGGCTGTGGATCACACTCTCGGGTATGCCAGTTAGGGTACCGGCTGGGAGGATGTGACAACATATATGATTAATCATGTTATACTATGCCTTGTTTATATAATGAATTATTGATCATGTATGATATGATGAGATTGAGCTTGTGAATGACTAAGTATGACTTGGGATCGGGAAGTGTCCTACCGACACTTCTGTCCTTGGACATCGGAGGGAATAATATGGGATGTTCTCCGAAGGTGTCCATCGATACTCTCCCGGGTTATTGGATGACATACATAGGATTGTCTAGATGTATGGCTAGGACTATCCTTGTTGTATCAGACCCGAATCGGAAGGGTATTGAGACCGAATGACCCGTGGTAGGGTATGGTTTGATGGGCATTCAAGACCGGTAACCACCCCGTGAGAGGACATAAACCATACTGCGGATACCCAGAAGGGGCCATTTATTGGTAGGGTTGCAAATGGATAGACTTGGGCTCACGAGCGCTCAAGATCGGTGACCAATTCGTGAGAGGACGTGAGAGCTTCCCGTTTACCATTTGTGGATGACCAATAGGGTTGATGAGTCCATAGTCCGAGTTAGTTGTAGCCATAGGATACACTGACTCTAGTGTGAAGGATACAAAACTGAGTTGGTCGGTCCCATAGGGGAAGTATTAGGATCTGACTTGATACGACTGAGTGGATGACTTGCATTGGGCTAGGCTTTGTTGTGACATGCGCCAATACTTATACCAATGGTGATGTGAGAGAGTGGTGACCTGATCCCCAACCATGGTTTCTGATGAGGACTTCACCCAATTACCCCGGCAGACCCAAGATATCATGTATGATTGAGGGGGAGTGACAGACGACCTAAAGAAGTATGGTGCTATGGCTTAAAGCATGTCTACTTTAGAGACTAGCATACTCACTATTAGAATCATATTGCATTATTGTCTCATATCATCTTACACCATGTTGTGACTTGTATCGTATGATTTGTGTATTGTGGAACGACTCGCCTTGCTGAGTTCTTTGAACTCATTTCCTTTTTGCAATAAATTTTATTAGACATATCTGCAGGTACCGAAGACATTGATGGCTCCTACTATGAGGCGGTGCAGGATCCCTCATACTACGGTGAAGGTCTTGTCTATTACGAAGATTATGGTGAAGGTGCCAAGGGTGATTACCCTCTGTACTAGAGTTAGTCAAACCTTGATTTGGGAGAGGCCGTGCTTGGTCTCTTTTGTGTACACATCGAGGACACTTTATACAAGACGGAGGAGACCCTAGTTTAGGCCCTTTTTGTCATTTTGGAACCTGGATATATTGTATTAACTTCTTTGGATTTACTCTTGATATTGGGATTGTAACTTAACTAATCAACCATTTTTCCGCTGCTTTTAAGAAAGAGTGACTTCTGATCACTCTCTCTCTCTTTTAAGAATTTTCTTGATATGTACTTGATGATTTCCCGCCTCTTGATTGATTATCTATTCTTATCCATTTGATTTGGTTATTACTTGCTTAAAACTTTGATTATATTGTTTGTGATTATGTTATCATGTATGTGGGAGGCATGGCCACTCAATCCTTGATCCTCGGGTTGTGGATCACATTCCCGGGTATGCCAGATAGGATACCGGTTGGGTGGGTGTGACACGAAACAGTAGGAAACTTGGAGGAAACCTCTAAAACAATAATCTAACACTAAAATAGCATAGATTAGACACTAACAATGATAAAAATAAAATAAAATAAAATAAAAAACACTACTTACTAATTTGGAAACATGACTTTCTAATTCGGTAAAATTCATAGTTTTTTATGAAAACATGCTATCAACTCAAGAGAAAAAATAGAGATGATAGGATATCAAGCAAAACAGATCTAACATGCTAAAGAAATCAAATTGAAAGGATGATCATGGCTTCATGAAGAATTCACAAAGATCATGGCTAAGATCAATATGAAAATCACAAAACCTTAAGAATGAATGGAGATTGTAGAAGAGATGGTTGCAAGGATGCAACATCTTCTTCATAATTCCAACACAAGGAATAAATCATAGTAAGAGTAGATTAACACCATACAAGAGAGATTACTAACCTTTGATTGAAGAATAAGAGATGAAAAACTTGAAGTCTTGCAAGAGTTTTTCACAAACACCAAGGAGAGGCTTTGAGAGAGTCTTCCCACGTTCTCTGAGGGTTTGGAAACAAAGGAGGCTAAGAAACACATACTTCTATTATATAGAGCACCAACAGACCTAACAGAGGATCTTTGGCAGATTCTGTCCCTGTTGCCAATTAACCACCCAGTTGACCAAACAAGTTAGCAAGGCCAAAACAGGGAAATGAAGGTCCAAATCAAGTCCAAACCCAATGAGCTTCTCCCAACACAATATATGACTTACCTAGTATAGAGAAATGCTTTTAAATCATGTCCAACTACACTTTAAGTCTATCAAATCGTCTCAACTTCAATAAGGTGCAGTTTCTTTTTCAAATCTGAACAAGCTTCCAAGTATGAAACACCATCATCAACTTCCATGGGTTTTGCGTCAAATACCATGTCTTCCACTGAGATGGCCCATAGTTGGCTTCTTCCTTTACTTTGGGTCTTCGGACCTATAAACAACAGGGTTTCTGGGTCAAGGTTAGGGCTGGATTTTACACATGTGGTTATGTGGGGAGGATACAAAATGACGGTGATTGTAGAGAGACATAATCAATGATTTTCTTCAAGATGGTTTGTAGAATTCAAGACAAGGTGGAGATTGTTGAGTTTGAGTGTCTTGTATTCTGCAGGTCCATATAATTATAGTTGGTTTGTATTTGTAATTATATCAGGGTTTTGGTTCAATTGCTTGTACTGGGTTCAAATCGTATTATATGGGAATTAGGGTTTTAGGTTCCCTATAAATAGTCTTTGTGGGATTACTTAGATGAATCTATCTCTGTAGAGGAGTGGGGAACTCATCCTATAGGGATTGGAGGCAAGCAAGGGGCAGCACTTTGTGAGGTATGAGAATGGTGTAAGGTCTTTTAGAAATAATGTAACTTATTATTTTTCTCTAGTGTATATAGGCAGCTTTGCTAAACCACGTTAAATTCCTCGTGTGTATTTCGCTTGCGTTTTTCTTCATTTATAGTTGTGCATCTGTATCCCCAACACTTGTCTATTCCATTATAATTCTAAAATGAAAGATTTTAATTTTCTTCTTGACCATGTACAATCTAGACACTCAACTAACTGTTTGAGTTTTGAGAAGGCATGTCTTGGTTCAATCTATCCTTTCCCAACTTCCCTCCTTTAGTTTTGGTTCTTTTGCTGTTCCAGATAAGGTTGGAGACTTATCAATGACCAAATTTTATTTGGGCTCAGGTTCTTAAAAGGAAATATTTTCCCCATTCTTCTATTTGGAATAGCATATGCTCTATCCTACTCCAATTAAAATTATGCTCTTTAAAAGCCATTGGAAATGGACAAGGAAGAGTAGGAAGAGAACTTTAGGACCTGTTTGGTTACATGAGTCTGGAGATTTCAAATATCTAGAGATTTCAAATCTATAGATTTCAAGCCTATGGAGTTATAATTTATAAAATTAGATGTTTGGTTGTGGAATGAAATATGTGGATTCATCCTAAAAAACTATTTGATCGACGTGAATTTTGTGAATGTGCAAATGTATAGCTTTTTTGAATTCTCTGGATTTCACCCCTTACCCATAAATCTACAGATTCACGTTTTTAGTGTAAAAAGGTGAATCTCTAGATTTCATGAATCTAGAGATTTTTACAACCAAACGGGTATAATTCTCAGATTCATGAATCCAGAGATTTGAAATCTCTGGATTCATGTAACCAAACAGGCCCTTAGAGAAGTTGCTGATTTTATTGTCTTCTCATTGGGAAATCAATGAATTAGTGGATGTGCTTCTATCTCTTCAGCTATGTCAGGCTCACAGATGGATGCAAGGGATTAGATTGTTTTATTCAGGAGAAGTGTATGAGACCCTTATAAGCTGGTAAGTTCAACAATGGGGAGGAGACCAAGCTCCTTGAGAACTTTAGGGCAGTCATCAAGAGGTTCCTTTGCCAAGAAACCCAATGGGTTGGCATAGCGATTTCTGGAGACGACTCCATTGTTGGAAGTGAGAACAACACGGGCACGATCCTTTCCAGGGACACGTTGGTCGCAGTTAGCTACAGTGGTGTTCAACACAGTCATCTCACAGATATCGTCTTCGTGTTCTCCATCCACTGTGATCTTGTATGCCCCGTTTTTGTCACAGACACCGTCGACGGTGACAGAGATGGTGCCATTCTCACGGTTTCTGCATACGAGTTGCACAGGTGCATCAACCATGGGTTTGCTCAGTCTGGTCTCGAACAGTGCACGGCAGGTGTCGCAGTACACCTTTCCCTCAACAGTGAAGTCCTGGCAATAGGCCAGCCCAAGAAGGCCAAAGAAAAGGGCAGCAACGAGAAAAGCCTGAGAAGACTTTGTCATCACCGATTTTGAATTCTGCTTCTTCTTTGGCTGTGGTGGGTTTCTTCTTCTTGCTTTCCTGATTATGAAACTTAGATGAGTACTACACTGTAGGAGGAGAGAATGATTGATTATATAGTATTAAAGAGGAGATGTAAAGGGGCTATTCTTGGAGTGAAATCGTTATTTTTGTGAGCATTATTTGCGATATTGCTTCAGTGGTGCATCTGACATGGTGGTGTCTATCGTATGTCACGCCACCCGAATTTTGTTAAATCTCAATCAAAACATTATGTGCACATTTAACCAACATTAACATAAAATCAGTTTTTAAAATGATTTAAACCATGTTTTCCCTTTTGAACGGCTAAAATTTAATAAAATGAACGTGACATGCAACTGATGATGGACAACACAAACACCACCACATCAGATGCTCCACTAAAGTAAGATCTCATTTTTTGGAGTTATGGTTGGAAAGTGGACAGAGATTGACCCATTCTAAATCCTTGTTTGGTCCAAATTTTCTCTTAGACCGATTTGTGAGGGGAAGAGAGACACATAAACCATTTAAAGAACATGTATCGTTATGAAACCATATGTAAAAAAATTTGTCTTTCTCTCTAATATGTAATAGGCTAAGGATCTTTTTGGTATCAATTTTCATTCTCTATTATACGTATTTAAAAGAAATAAGTATAAGAATTCATTATTGGTCAAGAATGAAAAATGGTTTGGTGAATTTTATCGAAAATAAATTATGGAATGAAAAATAAGTTTGGTATCAAAATAAAAAATTGTAAGTAAATGATAGTGAACAAGTGATAAAAGAAGGAAAAAGTATGATTTTTATAAAGAATGTTTATTGACTATTTTACCCTCATCTTAACCATAAAATTTTAAGTAAACTTGTGCATAAATGAAGAGAATGAAATTCTTACCATAATTTATTATAGACAAAACGTTTATTATGGATTTTAGAATTTTTTATTATTTTAAATAAAAATAAAACTGATAATAATTTAAAATAATCATAAAACTTAAATTCTTACCATAATTTATTATAGACAAAACGTTTATTATGGATTTGGTCCAAATTTTTTATTATTTTAAATAAAAATAAAACTGATAATAATTTAAATAAAAATAAAACTGAAAAAGTATGATAATAGATGCCAAACAATTTAAAATAATAAAAAAATCTCATAATTGAGGATGATAATTAATACCAAAAAGAGCCTAATAATAACTAGGTGTTTGTTAATTTGAAGGATCGATCAATAACAGTTTTCGGTTCAATAACACTGCCACCACTAATATGGGAGATTTTCTGAATGGTGGTTCACTTCATTCTTATTTTAATTGTAAGCCTGTTTAAGCTGGCAATTTGGAAAGAGATTTCTAATTAACGAAGGTCCTAAGTATTATGCCAAGTGATGATTAGATTGAGCCTAAAATTTATTTACTCCTATCTAGAACCTAAGATCTGTTGCTCGCACCAAATGTCTCGACCAATTAAAATTTTCAAGGAATGAATGACAAGTGGTATTCGAAAACCTAAAAATACGATGAGGGAGTGCATAATAATTCCCACAGCTGTATAATGAATTAATAGCTATACCTGCAAAGTATGTTGATTCGTTTCAATATAGGTTAAGATGTTTGTTACAAGTTCTCTAATTTGACAGACAAATAAAAGAACTGTAGTTGGGCGAGTGTAATAGCCAATTTCTAGAAACTTCGTTTAATTTAAACTTTTGGAGTCTATAGGTGAAGGCTCCTCCAGAGACCAGAATCCCATACGGCCAACTAAGATGAAGCTATGGTCAGCAAGAATTTTATTTTTATTTTAATAGAATTTAATATTAATATTTTAAGAGTAGGCACAACAGTAGAAACCCTAAAGCCCGAAGGCTAATGTCAGGGTCTGAACTCTGGTGTTTATACTTGAAGCCTGATGTATGGCCCGAGGTGTCGTGGGCCCAGTAGGTGTTAGTGGCTTAATTAAGTAGATATAATTCATATAAGAGAATAAAATAAAAAACAAAAGTAAAAATGACTAAAACGTCCCTAGAGGGTACAATGACCAGCATGCCCCTCAATGGGCCTTGGCTTAATTAAGACCCTAATTATTAGAAAAACTAGCTAAAACGTAGAACCAAAATTATTAATTTATAAAATAAGAAATTACAATTTGACAAAATCATTATAGAATTAACATATCTCTTTGAAGATATATCCCAATCTTGTAGTAATGATGTTAAAAGAAAAAAAAAAAAAAAGGGTCTTGCACCGCTAAAGCAAAACAACGTGAAGGATGAAACTTGAAGATGATCACTATAATATGAAACACGTATGATGTCAAAGATCTCACAAGCAATCAGGATGCTCACCTCAACTGGACATGTATACCATCATTTGGTATTTTGAGCTTCTAAAGATTAAGATCCATTTGCTTGTGTGACCTTGAGATATTTATATCTTTAGGGTGGAGATGACCAGTCATAAAATCCATCTTAAGTGAGATGCTAGATCACTAATGCTCATATTCAGAATGCCTTTAAAGTTTACCTTGACAATTACTAAAAAGTCCCCAAAAGAATTAGGGAACAAAATTATAGAACTGACATTATATAAAACAAAACAAAATTGGTTTTGCAAAAATAAAGAAGAAAATAAATAATTTTTTATCAATATATAAAAATAAATTTGCAAAACCACTTTATCCATAAATCCTTTCAAAAGGCAGTTTGTAGGTACGCGTATACTTTCATAATTGTCAAGTCACTAGCAATGGAGCACTAGTCACTAAGATCAACACTGAACATACACATAATCTTGACATGGATAGACTCTACAGATTCAAAGTGTACCAACCATAGAAAGACTAGTCCTCAAATTTCCCATAATTTGAACAATTTTAACTTGCATCCCTCAAACCCATCATAGTCCAACAACGTATATTTACACAATAATACATTATGATGGATGTGGTCAAATCAAGGACTACAAAGCGGTTCAAACCAGATAATCATCCATAAAAACAATCCAAACAATCCAATGGACCAAATAACCTCATAAATTATCATAAACAATAAATGCCACATATAATCAAAATAACCTTACAAATGTCCAATGTGAATGTGCAAGTAGTATAATGACAAGTGTGGGCCACACAGTTCCTACACTAATGACACCCCATATGACTAATTTGGCATACAATATTAATTAGGCATAAGAATATGCCCATGTGCTAATTAAGAACCCCTTAGTGATGCCTAAATATGAATTATAGACATAAAGGGTGAAAATGTCATTTTGGAAACATAGTGGGCAAGGGAACCCACCCAAGCTGGTTTTAAGGACTTGAAGAGTACGAATTTGGGGTTTATACCTACAGATTAAGAAAGAGTGAACGTTGGAGAAGAAAAAGAGAAGAGGAAGTGAATTCTAGGGTTCAATTTGGTCTCAAATCAAAGGGCTTTGAGTCTTACTTTTGGGCTTCTTCTCTTATAGAATTTGATGTATGCAGTGTGTGGAGACCCCATGCTCGAATTTGGTATGAAGTAGGTATGAGAAGCATGTTAAAACCATTATCAAAATCTATACTTATAAAGGAAATGATGTTTAAGTGAGGACCAGAATGCAATTTTGTTGTTTAAGGACTATTTGCAATCAATTCATAATTAGGGCAACTCTGATTTCATGGCTCCTGTTCCAGCATAATGAAATTGATATGTTCTAAATTAATTAATGGTATTGAAATGCCCAAATTGCCCTTGATTGAATGAAACCCTGATTTTATGATATGGCCTCTGTTGTGATACCCTAAAGTACTAGAGCTAAATGTTTAACCACTGTATAGGGGTGTAATTATGTGATTAATTGGTAAATTGAGTAAAGCCCTAAGGGTTTCATCCCATTAGGATAGCAATGGATTCATTTAATTGGATTTAGGGCAAAAACCCCAATTGAACTCTTGGGTTGAGACCCTAACTTGGGGAATGATTTTTGTGCCCTCCAAATTATGAATTTCCAGATATTGCATGTAATGTGTGATGTGTTGATGCTGTCCTAGTGTGGGAAAACCTTCCTAAGATTGTCATGTCACCCCAGCCAGTACCCTAACCGCGGTACCCGAAGGTGTGATTCCACAAGTCCACGGTAAAGTCTAGGGAAATCATATAACCATATAACGCAATTGAAAGACCATAACGGATCTGTTATGGTTTGAATTTGATTTTTGAATTCAAGTTTTTGAATTCAATTTTTGAATTCAACTTTTGAATTCAAGTTTTTAATTTTGAATTCAAATTTAAATATTGTAAACGAATCTTGTACAACAGCCATGTTTATTTATAAATACATAAGACTTACCCATCAAGGTAAGCAACCTACTTATCAAAATTAGAATTTTTCTTTGCATTCTTTCATGGTATTAGAGCTAAGGTTTTGAGATTTTTTTTTCCCCCAAAACACTACATTTTCAATGGCCACTGCTAACACTCCATTCCCCATTACCAATCTCTCCAACCTTGTTTTTGTCAAGCTTGATGGAGCAAATTATCTCATGTGGAGAGAACAATTAGAATCCATTTTTATTACCTGTGTCTTATGCATCATCTTGATGGTACTGGATCAATGCTAAATCAAACTATCAGTACTGGAGAAACTCAAACGCCGAATCCAGCATTTCAAACCTGGAGAAAGAATGATCATTTTGTTCGAGCATTATACATCAATGCCACCCTCACACCGTCTCTTTCTTCTCATATTCTTGGCCTTCAAATAGCGAAAGATGTATGGGATTCTTTTGCACAACTTTTCCAACAACAGTCCACTGCTCAAAGGACTTATCTTCGCAGTGAATTGCAGATGATCAATAAAGGAACAAGCACAATTACGGACTATCTTCACAAAATTAAGTCCATCGTTGATTCCTTAGCGGCAATCAATGACAAGGTAAATGACTCTGACTTGGTAGCATATACATTAAATGGTCTTGGTTCGGATTATCTCACTTTCATCATTACTGTGGAAAATATTACTCCACCCGTTACCTTTACCGACCTAAGGGCCAAACTACTTGCTCATGAGCAACGGTTACGCCGTGGCTATGGGAACACCCAATCAATCTTAATTGATTCCCATTCCCCTACTGCATTACTTGTTACAGATCAGCCTAAATTTAATCGGCCTAATAATAGTATTAATTCCTATCCACCCAACAACCGAAACCCACCTAGATCTGATTTTCGAAATTCATCAAATGGCCCTCCAAGATCTCAAAATTCTTATAACCGACCAAACCAAAACACCTTTAATACTAATTCCTTCAAATGTCAAATATGTGCTAAGCAAGGTCATTCGGCCAATAGATGCTATTTCCGTTATGCCCAGCGCCGAAATAATCCTAATCCACCACCTCACATTCCTTATGCTGGCTTACATGGTATCCAAAATACCCAACACATTACACCACAGAATGATGCACAGTGGATACCGGATTCAGGTGCTACCAACCATATGTCATTTGATCCAGCCATGCTACAGCAATTTGCCACTTACAAAGGAGAAGATCAGGTTTCAGTTGGTGATGGTAAGAAACTCCCTATAACTCATATAGGCTCCTCAACTTTGAAAACAAATTTAAATCATTTATCTCTTAATGACATACTAATAGTTCCCCAATTGTAAAAGAATTTAATTTCCATTTCTCAACTTACATCTGACAATAATTGTTCTGTTGAATTTTTTTGCATGGGGTTTCTGTGTTAAGGATTTGGAGTCAGGCATCACTCTGCTGAAGGGTCCAGTCAAAGATAAATTGTATTCTTTCTGGGCCAATGTTGTCCCTCCTTTGGCTCTTTATGGAAATAAAGCTCCTTTTGATATTTGGCATCGCCGGCTTGGTCATCCTTCTTCTGCGGTACTTACTCATTTGAGAAATAGTGTCTTATTTAATTCCTTTGAAACACTTAGATCCAATAAAATTTGTGACGCTTGCCAACTTGGCAAACATCACAAATTACCCTTTTCTATTTCAGTTAGTAGAACTGCTCAACCATTACAGCTTATTCATTGTGATTTGTGGGGTCCCACTAAAATTTTGTCAATTAGTGGATTCAATTCATATATTATTTTTTTTGATGATTTCAGTCGATTTACTTGGTTTTATCCTCTGCGATTTAAATCTGATGCAATTCATTGTTTCAAGCATTTTAAAAATATGGCTGAAAACTTGCTTTCTACTTCTATTAAATTTTTTCAAAGTGATGGAGCCTTAGAGTTAACAAGGGGAGCTTTCAAAAACTATCTTGATGAATGTGGCATTGTATCCAGGATTTCATGTCCTCATACTCCAAAACAAAATGGAGTTTCAGAAAGAAAACACAGACATATTACAGAGATGGGTTTATCCCTTCTATTCCAAGCTCACATGCTCAAAGCATATTGGTTAGAAGCCTTTACTGTTGCTGTCTATTTAATAAAACGGTTACCAACACCAGTATTGCAGAGAAAATCTCCTCATGAAGCACTATTTGGCTTCAAACCAGATTATTGTTTATTGAGAGTTTTTGGCTGCCTTTGTTACCCCAACTTGACACCCTACAGAGAAGACAAATTATTGCCAAAGTCTAAGGCTTGTGTCTTTCTTGGTTACAGTCTCTATCACAAGGGTTATAGATGCTTAGATAGGGACACTGGCAAGGTATATTTATCCAGACATGTTATTTTTGAAGAAAAGGAATTTCCCTTTTCAAATCCCCCATCACATCAATCATCAAACAAACCACCAAATCGAACTTATTTCTCTACCTGTTTTCATCCCACACACCCCACCAAATGTGCCTCCACTCACTTCACATTCTTCTTCACCTATTTCAAGCAACCAACCATCACAAACAACCCCTACAACATCATCACCAGCCATATCAATGGAAAATACAACCCACGATGTTAATCAATCCTCACCAACAATAGACCAACCACAGCCCCAACCATCTCATCTTATGATTACTAGGAGTAAAACCAATTCCGCCAAACCAAAACCCCCTCTCTCTTTACTCACTATTAGACACCCAATACCTCAAACCTTTCTTACCACCATCTCCAACATCCCAACTGAACCTAAAACCTACAAATCAGCCTCAAAAGACCCAAAGTGGATTGATGCAATGCAAAAAGAATACAAAGCCTTGATAGACAATCAGACTTGGAACTTGGTACCTTATTCCAAGGGTATGAATATTGTAGGCTGTAAGTGGGTGTACAGGATCAAGACAAAAAGTGATGGTTCCATTGAGAGATACAAGGCACGCTTAGTTGCCAAGGGGTTCAACTAGCAGGCAGGAGTGGACTTTCATGAAACATTTAGTCCAGTTGTAAAGCCAACCACCATTAGGACAGTATTAACCGTTGCACTCTCAAAGTCATGGCCAATACATCAACTTGATGTGAAAAATGCCTTCTTGAATGGCAACTTAGTAGAAGATGTTTACATGGAACAACCACAGGGGTATGTTTCCACATCTAAACCAACCCATGTTTGTCATCTACGAAAAGCAATTTATGGTCTCAAGCAAGCTCCACGAGCTTGGTTTCACAGATTCAAAACATACCTACAAGGAGAAGGTTTCAAGCAAAGCGTGGTGGATTCTTCCATGTTTACATGCAAAACCCAAGGTACAATGATAGTATTGCTGTTATATGTAGATGATATAATATTGACAGGAGTCAATGAAGCTGCAATTCAAGAGGTTATTCAAAGCCTGAGCAAAGAATTTGCAATGACAGATTTGGGGCACTTGCATTACTTCTTGGGAATTGAGGCTAATCGAAGTTCAGATGGTCTTTTACTCACTCAAAGTAAATACTCCATTGATTTATTAATGTCTACAGGAATGGAGACTTCAAAGCCATGCACAACCCCAATTGCTGTTGGAACAAAGTTATCATCAACAACAGGTTATCCCCTACCTGATCCAACACCATACAGACAATTAGTAGGAGCCTTACAATATCTGACGATCATTAGACTAGATATCTCCTATGCAGTCAATCAAGTGTGTCAGTTCATGCAATCTCCCACAGAAGATCATCTACAAGCAGCAAAACGTATTTTACGTTATGTCAAGCACACTATTGGTGCTGGTGTTCTCTTGAAACCAACCCAACTTTCTTTCATAGCTGCTTACACTGATGCAGATTGGGCAAGATGTCCAGACACATGCCGATCAACTAGTGGGTTTTGCACTTTTCTTGGGGATAATTTGTTATCATGGTCTTCCAAGAAACAACCTACAGTATCTAGATCAAGTACGGAAGCTGAGTACAAATCCCTTGCTGTCTCAGCATCTGAATTACTATGGATTTCTTATGTTCTACGTGATTTGCAAGTACAACTTCCAAGAGGAATGGACATTTATTGTGATAATGTGTCTGCAACACAAATGGCTGCAAATCCAGTGCTACATGCTCGCACAAAACATATAGAAGTGGACTATCATTTTGTCCGAGACTTGGTTCAGAACAACACCATAAAAGTGCACTTTGTTCGGTCAGATGATCAAATTGCAGATGTGTTTACTAAGGGCTTAACATCACAAGCTTTCTTCAAGCATAGAGACAAACTCTTGCACCTGCCAATGCAGAGTTTGAGGGGGGATGAAAGACTATAACGGATCTGTTATGGTTTGAATTTGATTTTTGAATTCAAGTTTTTGAATTCAACTTTTGAATTCTAAGTTTTTTAATTTGAATTCAAGTTTTTAATTTTGAATTCAAATTTAAATATTGTAAACGAATCTTGTACAACAGCCATGTTTATTTATAAATACATAAGACTTACCCATCAAGGTAAGCAACCTACTTATCAAAATTAGAGTTTTTCTTTGCATTCTTTCAGCAATAACACAATCATGAGCAAGAAATAATCAATGTTTACCTTTATTAATCAATCAAAGGAAATAATCTCGAAATATCTCGAGTATAATCCAGAGATAAAACCTATAGTGTGTAGCAGAAAATAACTCTATAGGTCCAAATATGGAAGAGTAGATAAAATACTAAAGTAAGTATAAAAGTATTACATCAGAAATAAAAAAATAAAAAAACTGTTCTATTCTTCCATGGGCTCTTCTTCTTCTTCAATCTTCATCTTCTTCGCCTTGGGTTTATGTTCCTGCAACTTTAGATTAGCTTCTAACTCACGATCCTATCGGCGAATGAAACTGTAGGTAATACTCCAATTATTTCAAATTGATTAATTGATGGGAAAGATCCTTACCTGGATTCTCAACCCAAATGCCTTGTGGAAAAAAATGATGGATGAGTGATCTAAAGCAAAGGAAGGAAACCTCCAATGAGTTTCTCCTTCCTGCGTTTCTTGGAGAAACGGAGAGAGAGAGAGATGGGAGCTGCCATTTTCTGGAAAAACTCTCATACAAATGAAATCACACTTACGTGATGTGGTGGTTACAAATATATAACCTATATTCTGTAACCGCCCTAATTGTGAGTTTCTAGATTTGCCCTTGGGCATTTAATTTATTAATTATATTAATAAATTCCAACATCTCCCACTTGCACAAGGGCAAGTGTTAATCTCTCAATGTGTCCCAGACACACATGTATATCCTAGATATACACATTCAATCTCTCTGCTACGTATCCCAGATACATAGACCTCTTGTGTCCCAGACATACATGTATATCCCAGATATACATACATATATATATATATATATATATATATATATATATATATATATATATTGATCTCTTCGCTATGTATCCCCGATACATAGACCACCTGTGTCCCAGACACTAACATCCACAAGTCATAGTGGAAAAATGGGTTGTGCGATCGGTGATATACTTGCACGTGTGAGCCCCAAACTAGAAACCTTCCCAAAAGGCCAGAATGGCACATCACTCAAAGAAACATATCAAATAAGCATTAATATAACATAGTGTCCTAGGTTTTTTCAAACTCACCAGACTAAAGGTATCTCGATCCCTCTAAGAGATCACCTTCTTGTCCATAAAATGTTCATTACTGTAACACATACAGTTGGTGTCACATCCACCCAGCCGGTACCCTATCTGGCATACCCGAGTGTGTGATCCATAGTCCACAAGATCCAGTATCTAGTAAATCAACCTCCCACATTCACAATACTATAATCAAGAACAAGACTAAATCAAGGTTAACAATATTATTCAAATGAATCAAAGTAAAGTAACGAGATAATCATCAGAGTGCGGAAATGATACCAATAGATATATAAAATCAAATGTAGAGTGAGGTGGAATCTCACTCCACGAGTACAGCGGAATGTAGATCGAAAGTCAAAGGAAATTACAACTGGTTCTAAGATAAGAGGAAAGATAAAATCAAACTAAACTAAAGTCTAATCTACTTTGTAAAGAACGTCTTCATAAACATAAACTTCATCAATCAAGCTCATACGCTCCCACTCCACAGTAGGGCTAATCTTGGTAACAAGTGAGACCACTCGAGGAATCCTCAATATAATCTTCATAGTTGCCAACACCTTGCGACTTCATATTGCGCTTCATAGTCATCAATGCCTGTAGAATAGTCTAACAAAAAATGTTGTACAAAAGGAGTGAGTTTCAAAAGAAACCCAGTAAGGCAAGTAATTCCATAATAGCACAAATAACACAATCGCATAAACAAAGCATAATGTGATATGATATGAGACAGACAATGCATGTATGAATCTAACTCTATATATGCTGGTCTCTATAGGCATACATGCTTTAAGTCATAGCACCATACTTCTTTGGGTAGGTCTCAATTCACTCATCCTCGGTTGGCAAAGGGTCCTTCATCCCTCTCGGACAATCTATGGCTGGGGGTTAAGTCACCTCTCTCTCACATCACCATTTGGTCTAAGTACTGGCGCATGTCAGGGTAAAGCCTAGCCAAATGCAAGTCATCTACTTAGTTACATCAACTCAAATCCAGATACGTCCATTCCTCCCCTCTCGGGATCCTTTTCGATATCCTTCACACTAGAGTCAGCGTATCCGACTCTCTCAAATATGGACTCATCAACCCTATAGGTCATCCACATATAGTAAACGGGAAGCTCTCATGTCCTCTCACGGGTTGGTTACCGGTCTTGAATGCCCATGAGCCCAAGTCTATCCATATGCAACTCTACCCATAAATGGCCCCCACAATGTGATTCATGTCCCCTCACTGATATAACTCACCGGTCTTGAGTGCCCATGAATCCCCATTGCTACCACGGGTCGTTCGGTCTCAATATCCTTCCGAATCGGGTCTGATTCAGGGAATATCCTAGCCAAACACTGCTAGACAAGTCCTAGGTATGAAAACCAATAATCCGGGAAAATGTCAAAGGGCAACATTGGAAATATCCCATACTACCCCAATGAAGTCCAAGGACAGAAATGTCAAAAGGACATTCCCCAATCCCAAATCATACCTAAACATTCACAATCATAATTCAGTCATGTCATCCACGACAGATAGCTCATCATATGAAAGAGTATAATAAGACAATATTGAAATAATGAGCAGCATACATGAATAAGTATTCATACATGATCCAAGTACATAAAGTAAATAAGGAAATAAGATCCTACTATACTTACATCATTCATATCATAATAGAAACTAACATAACAGTAGCAAATCTAAGTAGTTCCAAAATTAGAAACTAAATCTATGAATCTATGTTAATATGGTAACAACTTTCCTTACCTTAAATAGATTCGAATATATTCCGGACGGACAAGAGGATGAATCCAAAGTTAGCAAATAAACCCTAGAATAGCATCACACAATCATTAGGAAGTAGTCCTAAAAGAATAAGCATCAATCAAATCAAAACAGATGAAGAAATCCAATTCTGTCATTGCGGGTTGATTGGCTAGGTTGACTGAGTCAGTCGACCAGCAGTCTACCCAAGAGCAAATCCGAATCCAAAAAGAGAATCTTGATCCGAAACCTATGCTACACAATCCGGAATGCGACGAAACTTGGAGAGAATGTCTAACACAGTAGTCTAAGACTAAAAAGCATTATTTAGACATCAAACAACTATTAAAACCATTACTTACTAATTTGAAATCATAGTTTCTATTGTGGTAAATATCATGGTTTTCATTGGAAACATGCTATGAATGAAAGAGATGAACTAGAGATGATAAGGTCTCATTCTAGTACAAGAACACAGTAAATCAGAGGTATGAATAATCATAGAGAGGCATCTACAATGCTAGAATAAATCAAAATAAGAATATGATCATAATTTAAGAAGAAATCATAAAAATCATATTAAGAATGAATAAGATGATCATGGCACAAGAGAATGAAAAGAGATTGTAAAGATATGACTACAAGGTTGCAGCATCTTCATCATAATCTCAGTTCAGAGATGAGAGTGATCATGGAAAGAATGAATCAAGAACACAAAAGATTGAATACTAACCTTTGATTGAAGAACAAGAGAGAGAACTAGCAAGTTTGAAAGATTAGATCTTCTTCTACACTTTTGGAGGCTAGGGATACTAAAATCACGAAGTCATGGGGTATATATTGCAATATAACCTAAACAGAAGATTCTGCTCGAGTTCAGCATCTTTGGGTCGATTGGCTGGGTAGCCTGGCTCAGTCGACCTGGCTCAATCGACCCAAGCAGTCGACCCAGGTAGACAGCAAATCCAAAGTCAGGGATTTGAGGGCCTTCCACTACTCGGAATCAAACGAAACTTTAAACACATATCCTCTAACTTACCTAGCATGGAAAAATGGCTTTAAATCATATCCCACCAAGCTCTATGGTCATCAATCAATCTTCTCTTCATCAAGGTGTAGTCTCTTTTCTATATCCAACACTGTCTTCAAGTATGGGGCATCATCTTCAATCTCCATAGGTTCGGAGTCGAACACTATATCTTCTACTGATATGGCCCATAGTTGACTTTCACTTCTACTTCGGGTCTTCGGACCTACAGACAAAAGAGTATCCGGGTTAAGGTTAGGGCTGGGTTTCACAGTTGGCGCCAACAAACACTTTTAGGGTGCAGTTGAATCAAACCTTTCCTTTCGCCCCAGACCATCACTACACTTAGGATTGACTCCTTTCTTGGTAGTGCCCCCTTAGGTCGAATCTATCATGACCATAAGTAACACCCCAAAGTAGCCACATCAATCCTTTGTTTCATGATGTCGTCGAAAGTCACTAAGAACACTAACGGACCATAAAGTCCAGGACTCACACAATAAGAGGAGCAGGGATCCATCCTCTCATTTCCAATGATCGCTAAGCACACATAGTATAATATATGTGCTATGGTGGAGCATTCTATATACAATAGAACGTATGTACATCTCAACACCATACAAGTCTTAGTCTAGTCGCAACCTCTTGCGCCTAACCCGAGTTTCTTTATTGTCGCCACCCTAGCGCCACATAAAGTACTCGCACCTTGCTCCTATAGGCAACATGAATAGTGGGAACATTCATGTCAATTCTCTTCACAATAGAGAAACTCATCTTGATACCAAATCAAGGCGACATCATGATTATGAATTGCCCTACACAAAGTCATTCACAATCTGTCTCATCTCTGCTAGCCTCCAAGGCGCCAGAGGCGAATGCTCGTGTGAGTGAGCCATTCTCTTCCCTATTGACATATCTTGTTTTATGCTAGAAGTAACACAATCACACAGAAAGTGAATAAAATAAATGCTGGAAAGAACTCATATTACTCAATAATAAGAAAGTCTCAGTACAAAAGTAAGTCACAATCTACACAAGCCCAAGGATTTTACATGAGAAATAAAAACATCCTTGGCTATAGGTTTGGTAAGAGGGCCAGCTACCATCTGACTAGTAGATATGTGCTTAAGTACAACTTTCTTCCTTGATATAATGTCTCTAACAAAGTGATATCTCAACTGTATATGTTTGGTCTTCCCATGATACTTGGGGTCCTTGACATAGCTAAGAGCCGCCATACTATCACAGTAGACAAGGGAAGCCTCTTTGGATGACATCACAATTCCAGTATGTCGAAGGAATCTCCTCAACAAAACAGCCTCTTGAACCGTAGCTGAGCATGCCACATACTCTGCTTCCATGGTCAAGAGGGATGTACAAGTCTGCTTCTTGCTACACCACGAAATGGCCCCGCCATTCAGCAAGAAAGCATATCCAGAGGTTGATTTGCGCTCATCAATGTCTCCAACCCAGTCGGCGTCGCTATAGCCAACCAACCGCAAATCCAATCCTTGGTAACATAGCATGTAGTTACTCGTTCCTCTGAGATATCTCAATATCCTCTTGACTGCTTTCCAGTGTTCTATGCCTGGATTTGATTGGTACCGACTAACCAAACCCATTGCATAACAAATATACGACATAGTACACATCATAGCATACATAAGGCTACCCACTGCACTGGAATATGGAACTCTTTCCATCTTGGTTTTCTCCTCTGGGGTCTTAGGATCCATATCAAGGCTCAAATGCAAACCCTTCTCCACTGGAGTATTAATTGGTTTACAGTTGTGCATCTGGTATTTTGTCAAGACGTTGTCAATATAGGTCTCTTGAGATAAACCCAGTAATCTCTTTTGCCTATTTCTGACAATCTTGACACCAAGCACATAGCTTGCTTCACCCATGTCCTTCATATCAAATACAGAGGACAACCATTTCTTAATAGTTTCCAATAGCTGCTTGCTATTGCTAGCCATAAGTATGTCATCTACGTACAGTGTCAGAATGATATAATTACCATCAGATCTCTTGGTATAAACACAATGGTCTTCCTCAAGCATGGAAAACCCATTTTCCATCATAGCTTGGTGGAAGCGCACATTCCACTGTCTAGATGCTTGCATTAAGCCATATATGGACTTCTTAAGCTTGCACACTTTGCGCTCAAGTCCATTTGCTTCAAAGCCTTGAGGTTGATCCATATAGATTTCTTCCTCAAGTTCTCCATTGAGAAAAGCAGTTTTTACATCCATCTGATAAAGCTCCAAGTCCAACTGAGCAATAATGGCTAGTATGAGGCGGATTGAGGCAAACCTAACCACAGGGGAAAAAGTTTCCTCATAATCAACGCCATCTCATTGGGTGTAGCCTTTAGCCACTAAACGAGCCTTGAATCTCTCAATAGATCCATCTGCCTTTCTCTTGATCTTGAGAACCCACTTGTTCCCAATTGCCTTTCCGCTTGGCCGCAAGTCAACCGAGTCCCAGACATGATTAACTTTCATCGACTCCAACTCTTCCTTCATTGCTTTCAACCATTCATTTGATCATGACCCCGCAAGAGCTTCGTGCACGCTCTTCGGTTCATGCTCATCGACTGAAGTCATCTCACAATTGATCTCTTCAGGAGTTACCATGTAGGCTTCATCCTCTATGTCAAAACGTCGACGAGGAACTAGCCTGTAACAACCCCCATATTTCTAACCCAAGATCCGTATTCCAGGTCCGAGAACCCGAAGGTTTAGTCGGGTGAACTTGTGGAGTGTCCAGATTGAAGTCCATGATCCATACCCTGAACCCATGGATCTGGATCCTTTATCTGGAGAGCCTGCCTTGGTTGGATTTTGGAATTCTGGAAGTCAAGTGCTCTTTGGAGATGTCCGGAATGAAGGTAAGATCTCCCCCATCTCTTCTTTAGGGCTAGGTTGGCCTTGGGTATCAACCCCCTAGCAAAAGCACCCTTGTATGGCAAATTACATGGGGGCGGTTGCTAGTGGCGGTCGATTAAACCAAGCGACCGACTGGAGCGACCGCCCGGTCTGTTTTCGGGAATTTTACCCTATTTTGCCCCCTGACTTCTATAAAAGGCAAACCTCGTCTAATTAACAAATACTTTATTCGTGGTTGCTTATTTGGGAGGTTAGACGGCTGCAGGGAAGTTCCGAAAGAGACTCTAGAGTGCTGGCAGTGACTTGGAGATAAATCCTTTCCTTCTCTGACTCTCTGGCGTGAGGTAATGAATTAATCCTTTGTTCTTTACTCTCTTTGTCCGTTAAATTAGTATTAACCCATCCCCACGTCTTTGTGGTTACCCCCTTGGATATTTTTAACTCTCTTTTTAATCTACTTGAGATGAATTAACCGTAAACGAAACCCTGTTTTCGTGAGAAGGTTAATCCAGTCAAGGGGAGAGTTCTGGGTAATCTATTGATGGTAATGGTTAGTTTTCCCTCACCCTTTTGGCTTAGGGAGTATTAGATTCGAGACTTAGGTCAAGATTACTCGAATTCCAGTTTGAAAATGAGTAATCAGAGGCCTGAGTTTCGGATTGAAACTCATTGTTTTTGGGGCGGTCACTAGTGGCGGTCGCTCAACCTAAGCGACCAGCCCAAGCGACCGGCTGGTAAACAGAGACCAAATGGTTTTTGGTTCTGATTCAAATTGATTCATTTAACTTATATGTTACTGTAACCCTGTATATAGGTAAACACTGTTTGAAAGAAAAGTCATATAATTGGTATCGGATTTCATTTTACGGACAATCTTATTATATGCAGGTAAGGACAATTCATCCTATCTCTTAAATAGACTTATAATAGGTTAATCTAGTGTATATTTGAAATCATATTTCTTTATATATGCTGCTGTTTATATGTCTTATATAGAAATCATATTACTTTACTGTTGTTTGTCTTACTTATATACATATGGTGTTGATGATGAATGTTATGTATTGATGGTAGTTGGTATATGGTTCTGATGGATGATGTATCTATTTTGGGATATCTTAGCTAGGGATATCAGAAGGCTGTGGAATGGGACACATGCCTGCTGATGTCTCCAGCACTGTCTTTACTATTTGATGGCATTGTTTAGGTAGAGTCTAGATTTACATGGTTAGGTACCCCACATGCTACTACCCTTTCGGTAGGGGGATTGAAACCGAGTGACCCGTGATGACAGTGATGTGACATTGTGGTCCACTGTTAGTCATATAAATGGTAGGGTTGCATATGTTAGGGTAGGGCTCATGGATGTCCAAGGATTGGACCAGGTGTCGTGAGGAATCATGAGAGCATCCACCCCAATAATATGTGGATGACCATAGGGTTAAGGAGTGGAGTCCAACAGCGGTAGCCAGTCCGTGAGGATTCTTTCTCCTAGGTTGTGAAGGATACTGAACTGAGATTGGTTGGTGCCATAGGGGATGTATCTGGACTTCATGTAGACATGTAACCAGTATGACCTTGCATTGGATTAGAAACCCCGACATGCGCTAGTACTCATTACCAATGGTCGTGGTAAGAGAGTGTTGACTTAACCCTCAGCCATGGAATTGAGAGCCAGGTGTGGACTTTCCCCTTTTTCCCAGGATCCCTACAGAGGTAGCCAGTCCTTGCCGGATCAGAGTGATGAGACTTACCCAAAGGAGGGCTGGTGTATAACTTAAAGGATGTCGACTATTAGAGACCTGCATAGCTAGAAATCATAATATCATTCATATTTTGCATTCATTCATATTATTCATGTATCTTGGCATTATTGGATAATTGATGGGATTGTGATTGTTTCTTACTGAGTTCTCTAGAACTCATGTCTTTATTTTTTTTTTGTTTATTAGCCTGCACTGAAGAAGGAACTTTACAGGAAGATGGACTGGTTTCCTATGAAGGAACCATCCCGTATGAAGAAGATGTGGCACTGTCAATGGGAGATGGAAATAGCATGTGCGGGAGCTCCTGTAGCTGCATGGAGTGTGCTTATCGCACCTATTGATGATCAAAGATGGAGGGTGGTCAGAAAGTTTGCTCGGCAAATAGAGTTGAATTGGAGAACACCTTACCTTGAGATCCATGAAAAACACTTTTTAGATTTAGAAAAGGAAACTGGGAAGAAATTGATATAACCTTTTTGTTTACTTCCGCTGAAACCTTTATTCATTTTATTCATTATTTCTTTCCTTTATTATTGTTATTGGAGTATTTGGACTTCTGCAATTCATTTAATTCAGTTATTGAATAGTCTTTGCTCTTAATTATCTTTATTTGTCTTAAATATTGTTGATAGACTAAAACCTTGGATCTTGTGACGGATCGCACCCACGGGTTGTCGGGCGGGTAACCGGGACCGGCGGGTGGGGTGTGACAGAGTGGTATCAGAGCCTTGGTTTTACGAAGTCAATAATATTTAATACAAGTGTTAGATGAGCAATCTGAGTCATAGATCCAGAAGTTATTCAAAAGAATTAGAGTGAATAATAGAACATCTTTCGTTATAAACAAACTGAGAAAGTAAGTGAATCTTTTTTTTGAATAACTTACTATAAGTCAAGTGAAATACATTCTCACATGGTAATTATCAAGAAAGTGCATAAGAGACAATAATACAAGTGCAACAAAACATAACTGTTTTTCATTAATAAGATAAAGCTTTACATAAAATGGAGCGTACTCTACACTTTACAAAATGATAGGAAATGAACATGTGCTGAATAAAAACTACAATAAACATATCTAAACCCTAAAGTCAGTACTGAATCAGATTGAATCAAAACCTAAGCCTATCTACTGTTGTGGTGGTGGTGGTGGAGCTAGTCTCATCTGGCGGAGTATGTCAAGGAACTCTGCTATCTGGCCCCTCATCTCTACCTGCCCCTGCTCGAACTGGTCCATCTGAGTGAACAGACCTCTAGCCCAAGGTGGTGCGACCTCCGAAGTATCCTGAGTCCCGGATGTGCCTCCTGTCTCGAACTGGGAAGGTGGTGGCGAGTTTGCATGATCCTCATCAACAGCCTCTACATCCATGTCCTCCGGCTCGGCTGGCATCTCTGGTGAGTTTGGTCCGCCCAGTAAGTGCATCTGAGCGACCAATCGGTGACCTAGCGTACAGCCTTGCCTAACCAGGACAGCCTCCTCTCCCTCTAGGTCGACCCCGAAGTGCTCGAAGATCCGCGTCAGAAGTCGCCCGTATCCAAGGTTTGCTCCCCTCGGATGAGTCATTCGATAGATCATGGCATTTTGGGTTATGTAAGCCAAGTCTATCTGGCATACCCGGGATGTGATCCACAGCCCCGAAGATCCATAGTTCAGAGACCACATCAGCCACATCGACAATAATACAATCATGAACAATCAATATTAAGCTACAATCAATAAAATAGAATTCAGAAATAAGATATCAAGGATAATCAGAGTGCGGAAATAAATATCAAATCAGATAAATTAAGAAGGCAGTGGGCGGAATCCACTCCTTCACCAAGCGGAAGTGAGGTCAAAATTTAGTTAAGTACAAGTCTCAAGTTATGAAGATAAGTTAAAGTTATTACAATTCTCCTAAGTTTAATTATCACAAAAAGAAGGGGTAACTACTCATAAGTCTCCTCCACAATGGATATGTCCTCTTCAAAGTTGAGGACCATGGAGATCCAACATGACTGCTCCCATAAAACTCCAGGGCTAACCCTGGTACGCCGGGTGATCTTCTTCGGTATGGTCACCGAAGTCTTCAATGTAGCTAGTCTCCGGATAGTAGTATGAGGTATCCGGGTCCTCCTCAGGGAGGGTGCCATCAGAGTAATCACCTGTAGAATAGCCTAACAAAATATTGCAACAGAAAAGGAATGAGTTCAAAAGAACTCAGCAAGGAAGTTATTCCACCACAAATAAACCACAAGATAATCATAACATGATGCAGATGATATGAGGCATATAATGCAATATGATTTTATTCTAAGTATGCTGGTCATCTATGGTAGACATGCTTTAAGTCATAGCACCATACTTCTTTAGGTAGTCTCAGTCTCTCATCATCGGGGGAAAATGGGTCCTGCATCCCTCTCGGATGAATTCATGGTTGGGGGTTTCGGTCAACACTCTCTCACATTACCGTTTGGTCTAACTATTGGCGCATGTCAAGGTATAGCCTAGACCAATGCAAGTCATCTACTTAATCATATCATGTCAGTTCCATATACGTCTATTCCTCCCCTCTCGGGATCCTTTTCGGTATCCTTCACACTAGAGTCACGGATATTACTCACCGGACTCATCAACCCTATTGGTCACCCACAAATGGTAAATGGGAAGCTCTCACGTCCCCTCACGGATCATTTCACCGGTCTTAAGCGCCCGTGAGCCCAAGTCTAGCCATTTGCAACCCTACCAATACATGGCCCCTTTTGGGTAACCGTAATGCAATTTATATCCTCTCACGGAGTGGATACCGGTCTTGAGCGCCCACAAATCCACACCACTACCACGGGTTGTTCGGTCTCAATGCCCTTCCGAATCGGGTCTGATATGATAGGGACATCCTAGCCATACATCTAGACAAGTCCTATGTATGTCATTCAATAACCCGGGAAGCGTCGATGGACACCTTCGGAGAACATTCCATACTATTCCCTCCGATGTCCAAGGACAGAAGCACTAGTAGGGTACCCCTCAATCCCAAGTTATACTTAAGCAATCACATGCCCAAGTTCATCATATTAGTTCACAAGATACAACATCATAATAAACATTCAATTCATGACATTGACATAAGTCATCATATATTGAAATTGATAAACATGATAAGACATTGAAATAACATAATGTAAACACAAAGCTACTGTTGAAAGACATATGTAGCAAGTCTAACATGATAAGAATATGAAATAGAAACTATATTTACTAAGTTAGGGATACCAAGTCAAAATTTCACATCTTAGGTAATTATATCGATAACTATCCTTACCTTGAATCGGAGAAGAGAATGGTCCAAGATCACAAGCAAGTGGCCCAAATAGCCTTAAAGTTCTAAACAAGCATATATGAAAGGTTAGAGAAGAAATCAGAACAATTGGAGATCAAACGAATCAGAACTAGGCAAAAGTTGCTGACAGCAACTCTATTGGTCGATACATTTGGTCGATAGTATCGACCAATAGTATCGACCAAATCAATTACTGAGACGACAAGTCGGCTTTTTGGATTCTTGCCCGATTTGGTCTTCCAGGTCTCGGATTGACACGAAACTTGGAGGATAGTCTAAGCACAACATGGGGACACTAATTATCAAGAAACTTTCATAATCCAATGGTCCATTTGGAAATCCCCAAATCGACATATTAAGGTTAAGAGTTGTAGGTCATGGCATTGGCTACATCTCAATGCAAATTAGGGGAAAACATGGGGGATTAGGTAGGGAATCGTTTAGAAGTAACATGGAACACATATGAAAGGTATAGATTAGGTTAATCATGAGCTTCATCTCAGTTTTAATAAATAAAGCAAGTTGGTAAGCAATAAATCATGGAAATGTGTAGTTAATGATCATGAGGTGAATCAATCATAGTCATATCAGTGGAAACATCATTGTCTGGGGTTTAGAAGGTTCATGGCAAGGTGTATGCAAGGTTGCAGCACCTTGGCCATGGTCCAAACAGTAAAATAGAGAAAAGATGACTAAGAAAGTGATTAGGAGAGAGAGAGAGTCATACCTTTAAAGTGGAACAAGAAAGTATGAATGAGTGGTTGGCAATGATTGATGAAGAAGATGTTTCACCACTACCAAGGAGGAGTTCTTGGGAGGCTCTCCCACATTCCCAGATGTTAAAAATGCAAGAATAGGGCTCCAGTCTCGAGGAATAAATAAATAGAAAAGAATATTCCAAGAATCTTTAAATCTGGGTTTAGCAAACTTGTTGGTCGATACCTTTGATTGATAGTATCGACCAATAGTATCGACCAAAACATATTTCTACAGAATTTTACAGAATAGTTCAACAACTTTAGGTGCGGACTTGGAGGGCTATACAAGGTCAAATTGCATGGGGTTTTCTCCTACAGTTCACTCAAGAGGTCTAGTTTTAGGGAGTACCTTTGGATTTTGCACCGGATTCCGTTTGATATCCCAACTGTCTCACTCTTCATCAGTGCTCAGATTCTAACTTAACACTAGTAATGTGCTCAAGGAAGGAGCAGCATCATCAATGTCCATAAACTGGAATCCCGACATTACGTCATCAACCAGTAGGGCCCATAAGTCCCTTCTACCACCACTTCGGGTCTTCGGACCTACAAACATAACAATGACTGGGTCGGGTCAAGGTTAGGTAAAAGCTGGATTTTACAGACCGGCTCAAGCGACCGGTCCAGTTGCTGTTGCACAGATTTTTGGATTTTGGCTCTGTGTTGTTGATTTTTGGAATTTTTGCTTGTTGTTGCTTATGTTTGTGAATGTTGGCCATGTTGTGGAGTTATTTTGACTTGTGAAATCTTTTCTGGACTGGATCATTGAGTGTTGCTAATTTCTGGAATTTCTTTCGCAGAATGGTTCAATTAAGGAATCGTGTTGTTAATGGTCAAGATGGAGAAGAAGGTGGTGAGAATCAGAACCGTGTTGAGATACCTGTAGTAAACACTGGAACTGAGCCTCCCCGAGTTGAAATTCCTCCCACTGGTGGAAATCCTCCGCAGGCACCTCAAGTACTCTCTATTCATGATGTGATGAACATTCTGGGAAACATGATGCATCAGCAGCAAAATCAGTTTACTATGTTGTTCCATTGAAGACACTGATTCACCCCCCCTCTCAGTGTCAATCTGGGAATAACATACTATGATGCAAGGTTTTGCGACTACTCAGCAGAATGCCCAGTCAGCTCTTAATCCTAATGGAGCTGGTACTTCTGCAGTTGGTACTTTTGTGGACGGTTTTGCCCCTGGTTCGCATGCAAGGTTGATGGAGCATTTCTTGAAGCTTCAGATCCCTGCTTTTACTGGTATTTCGTCGGATACATTGTTCCCTAACAAGTGGATCCCAGAGATGGAAAAAGCTTTTCGCAACCTCCGTTGCAATGAAGCTCAGAAGATTCTATGTGCAAAACAGAGACTGCAGCATGAAGTTGATGCGTGGTGGAATGCTACCAGACCTATTTTGGAAGCTTCGCACCCGGTTCTTACTTGGGAAATTTTCAAGGAAGCATTTTGCAAGAATTACTTTCCTGAGTCTGTGAGAGATGCTAAAGAAGCTAAGTTTATGGCACTCACGCAAGGACCTAGTACTGTTCTGGAGTACCAGAAGAAGTTTGAAGAATTGTTCTACTTTGCCCCTGATGCTTTCAAAGGTGATCGTGAGAAGGCAAAGATGTTCTTCAAAGGTTTGAGGCCGTCACTGAAGACTTACCTGGCAATTCATCCGATCGTGGATTATGCTGAGATGGTACAGAATGCGAAGAAGGTAGACGATAATGAGAGAGAGAATTATCTGCTCCAGCGTTCTGTTGCGAACAGGAATCATTTGGGTGACCATAACCGGAGATTCTCTAGGCCTACTCCTTATACTGCCCCTTCGTTTCAGCCTAGAGGAGCTAGTTCCAATTTTAGCTCTGCTTCGAGCTATGGTTCTAGTGGTGCACCGGTGCGTCCTGTTGCAGGTAGTCAGGGTACTGAACCAATCTATGCTAACCCTCGTCCAGTGGTTAATAACCAGAGACCTGCATATCCTTCTTCAGCAGCTCCTGTGAGTGGTAGGGATTTGATCTGCTTTAACTATGGAAAGCCGGGTCATTATTCTCGTAACTACACTTAGAAGCCGAATTCTCAGGTGTCATCTTTGAAGCCTACTTCGAATGTTCCCACTGGTAAAGTGTTCAGTGTTGTTGGTTCAGAATCTAAGACAGATCACGATGTTGTGACAGGTATTATTTAAGTATCATCTACCTCTACTTTCGTATTATTTGATACTGGTGCATCGCATTCATTCATAGCATCTTCTTTTGTGAGTCATATTTCTGTTACACTTGCGAAATTGGAAAGAGGACTAGTTATTAGTACTCCTACTAGATCTGTTGTTAGATTAGATGAAGTGGTTGAATCTTGTCCCGTCGTTATTGCTGGTAAAACCCTTGAAGCCCGTTTGATCAAATTGGATATGTCTGATTTTGATGTGATACTTGGAATGGATTGGTTATCTAAGTATGGCGCAGTTATCCTTTGCTCAGAAAGGAAGGTACTATTTCATCCTAAGGATGATAGTCCGTTTGAGTATCAAAGTAGTCAAGCGAAGTTGAGTAAGAAGATAGTGGCTGCGACTGTGAAAGTCAGGCAGTGGACTAAGAATGTTGGACTTCTTTCCTCTTCTGTGGATGTCTCAGAAGGTGTGAAACGGCTGTCTGATATTGAAGTTGTCAGGGAATTTCCTGATGTTTTCCCTGATGATTTGTCTGGTTTGCCTCCAGAGAGGGAGTTAGAGTTTTCAATTGATCTAATTCCTGGAGCAACTCCTGTGTCAAAAGCTTCGTATCGGATGGCTCCGAATGAGTTGAAGGAACTAAATGATTTGTCAAGCAAAGGGTTTATCCAACCCAGTGTTTCGCCTTGGGGAGCCCCGGTGTTGTTTGTGAAGAAGAAGGACGGTAGTATGCGAATGTGTATAGACTATCGGGAATTGAACAAGTTGACGATTAAAAATAAATATCCTCTCCCTAGGATCGACGACTTGTTTGATCAGTTGAAAGGTGCCTCTGTGTTCTCAAAGATCGATCTGAGATCTGGGTATCATCAGTTAAGAGTGAAGTCCAGTGATGTCTGCAGGACTGCATTTAGGAGTAGATATGGGCATTACGAATTCCTAGTTATGCCTTTTGGTCTTACTAATGCTTCGGCAGCGTTCATGGATCTGATGAACTGAGTATTTCAGGATGTCTTAGATAAGTTTATCATTGTATTTATTGATGACATTCTGATTTATTCAAAGAGCGAAGAAGAACACGTTGGGCATTTGAGTTTTGCTTTGCAGCGTTTGAGAGAGAAGAAGTTGTTTGCCAAGTTCAGCAAATGTAACTTTTGGTTACCTAAAGTTATGTTCTTAGGTCACATTGTTTCTGCTGACGGTATTAAGGTTGACCCTGCAAAGGTTCAAGCTGTGGCTGATTGGGACCGACCAAAGTCAGTCACTGAGATTCGAAGTTTTCTTGGTATGGCGGGATATTATAGGCGCTTCATTGAGAATTTCTCTAGAATCTCAGCACCTATGGAAAAGCTTACCAGAAAAGGAGTCAAGTTTGAGTGGAAGGAAGCCTATGAAAAGAGTTTCCAAGAACTTAAGAAAAGGTTAACTAATGCTCTTGTGATGACGATACCAAATGACTCTGGAGGTTTGACAGTGTATACCGATGCCTCTAAAGTTGGTTTGGGTTGCGTTTTGATGCAGCATGGGAAGGTGGTAGCTTATGCTTCTAGGCAGTTGAAGAACTACGAGCATAATTATCCTACTCATGACTTGGAATTGGCAGCTGTGGTTTTTGCTCTGAAGATTTGGCATCACTATCTTTATGGTGAAAAGATATTGATTTTCACTGACCACAAGAGTCTCAAGTATTTCTTTACTCAGAAGGAGTTGAATATGAGACAGAGAAGATGGCTAGAACTGGTAAAGGACTATGATTGTGATATTCAGATCATCCAGGAAAAGCTAATGTGGTTGCTGATGCCTTAAGTAGAAAGAGTAATCAAGGAAGTGTGGTTCTGACGTGTCTCAGTAAGCCCTTATTGTTCTCCATTGTAAGATTTGGACTTGAGATTTTGTCAGAAAGTTCTGGTGCTATTTTGGTAGCTGTGTCAGTTCGACCGAGTTTGAGGGACCGAATTGTTGCTCTACAGTCGACTGATCTGGAATTGAAGAAGAAGATTGACTTGATCACTTCAAAGACTAAGGACGTGGAAGATTTCTCCCTAGCCTTTGATGGTGCTCTTGTTTTTAGAGGAAGAGTTTGTGTTCCTGCTGTGGAAGACCTCATAAGCGAAATCTTGACTGATGCTCATCAGTCCATCTTTACTATTCATCCCGAAAGTGTGAAGATGTACCATGATATGAAAGGGTATTTTTGGTGGTCTGGCATGAAGAATGATGTGGAAGATTTCATTGCTAAGTGTGGAACTTGTCAACATGTGAAAGCTGTCCGGCAGCCTTCTTCTGACCTTCTGCAACCTCTTCCAGTACCTAGTTGGAAGTGGGAAGACATTGCTATGGATTTTGTCACTGGTCTACCCCAATCTGGAAAAGGAAATGACTCGGTGTGGGTGGTAGTGGACCGATTAACCAAATCGGCACACTTCATTTCAATGAAGATCACCTATTCTATGGATAAGTTGGCCCGACTCTATGTTGATAATGAAGTGAGACAGCATGGTGTTCCTATTAGCATTGTGTCAGATAGAGACCCGAGGTTTACGTCGCATTTCTGGAATAGTCTGCAAAAAGCTCTGGGTACTCAGTTGAATTTGAGTACTGCTCATCATCCTCAGACCGATGGCCAATCAGAAAGGACCATACAGATTCTGGAAGATATGCTTAGAGCGTGTGTCATAGATATGAGTGGTAACTGGGATGACCACCTAGCCTTGGTGGAGTTTGCTTATGATAACAGTTATCAGTCTACTATTGAAATGGCCTCGTTTAAAGCTCTGTATGGAAAGACTTGTAGAACTCCTCTGTATTGGGATGAAGTTGGGGAAAGGCGTGTTCTTCGCCCTGATCTAATCGAAACTACCGGTACCATGGTGGATATGATTAGAGAAAGGATCAAAACTGCTTAGACTCGATAGAAGTCCTATGCGGATAAAAGAAGGTCTGACCTTGAGTTTCAAGTTGGTGAGCGTGCATTTTTGAAAGTTTTGCCGATGAAAGGAGTCATGCGTTTTAATGTTAAAGGAAAGCTCAGCCCTAGGTATATTGGTCCCTTTGACATTATTGAAAAGGTTGGACCAGTAACTTATCGGTTGGCTCAGCCCCCGTCTCTTGCTGGTGTGCATGATGTATTCCATGTATCTATGCTAAGGCAATGCTTGAAAAGTGTAGAGCAGTTGCTCCAGCATGAACCGGAAGGTTTGAGTGCGGATTTGACGTATGATGAAGAACCGGCTGAGATTTTGGATCGGAAGGACAAGCAGTTGAGAAATCGAACTATACCTTTGGTGAAGATAAGATGGAAGAATCACTCTTTTGAGGAAGCATCTTGAGAGAAAGAAGATGAGATGTGGTCCAAGTATCCTCACCTTTTTGGACCTTCAGGTATGTTGTAATTTCGGGGACAAAATTTCTACTAAGGAGGGAGGAATGTAACAACCCCCATATTTCTAACCCGAGATCCGTATTCCAGGTCCGAGAACCCGAAGGTCTAGTCGGGTGAACTTGTGGAGTGTCCAGATTGAAGTCCATGATCCATACCCTGAAACCATGGATCTGGATCCTTTATCTGGAGAGCCTACCTTGGTTGGATTTTGGAATTCTGGAAGTCAAGTGCTCTTCGGAGATGTCCGGAATGAAGGTAAGATCTCCCCCATCTCTTCTTTAGGGCTAGGTTGGCCTTGGGTATCAACCCCCTAGCAAAAGCACCCTTGTATGGAAAATTACATGGGGGTGGTTGCTAGTGGCGGTCGATTAAACCAAGCGACCACTTGGAGCGACCGCCCGGTCTGTTTTCGGGAATTTTACCCTATTTTGCCCCTTGACTTCTATAAAAGGCAACCCTCGTCTAATTAATGAATACTTTATTCGTGGTTGCTTATTTGGGAGGTTAGACGGCTGCGGGGAAGTTCTGAAAGAGACTCTGGAGTGCTGGCAGTGACTTGGAGATCAGTCCTTTCCTTCTCTAACTCTCTGGCGTGAGGTAATGAATTAATCCTTTGTTCTTTACTCTCTTTGTCCGTTATATTAGTATTAACCCATCCCCTCGTCTTTGTGGTTACCCCCTTGGATATTTTTAACTCTCTTTTTAATTTACTTGAGATGAATTAACCGTAAACGAAACCCTGTTTTCGTGAGAAGGTTAATCCAATCAAGGGGAGAGTTCTGGGTAATCTATTGATGGTAATGGTTAGTTTTCCCTCACCCTTTTGGCTTAGGGAGTATTAGATTCGAGACTTAGGTCAAGATTACTCGAATTCCGGTTTGAAAATGAGTAATCAGAGGCCTGAGTTTCGGATTGAAACTCACTATTTTTGGGGCGGTCACTAGTGGCGGTCGCTCAACCTAAGCGACCGGCTGGTAAACAGAGACCAAATGGTTTTTGGTTCTGATTCAAATTGATTCATTTAACTTATATGTTACTGTAACCCTGTATATAGGTAAACACTGTTTGAAAGAAAAGTCATATAATTGTTATCGGATTTCATTTTACGGACAATCTTATTATATGCAGGTAAGGACAATTCATCCTATCTCTTAAATAGACTTATAATATGTTAATCTAGTGTATATTTGAAATCATATTTCTTTATATATGCTATTGTTTATATGTCTTATATAGAAATCATATTACTTTACTGTTGTTTGTCTTACTTATATACATATGGTGTTGATGATGAATGTTATGTATTGATGGTAGTTGGTATATGGTTCTGATGGATGATGTATCTATTTTGGGATATCTTAGCTAGGGATATCAGAAGGCTGTGGAATGGGACACATGCCTGCTGATGTCTCCAGCACTGTCTTTACTATTTGATGGCATTGTTTAGGTAGAGTCTAGATTTGCATGGTTAGGTACACCACATGCTACTACCCTTTCGGTAGGGGGATTGAAACCGAGTGACCCGTGATGACAGTGATGTGACATTGTGGTCCACTGTTAGTCATATAAATGTAAGGGTTGCATATGTTAGGGTAGGGCTCATGGATGTCCAAGGATCGGACCGGGTGTCGTGAGGAATCATGAGAGCATCCGCCCCAATAATATGTGGATGACCATAGGGTTAAGGAGTGGAGTCCAACAGCGGTAGCCAGTCTGTGAGGATTCTTTCTCCTAGGTTGTGAAGGATACTGAACCAAGTTGGTTGGTGCCATAGGGGATGTATCTGGACTTCATGTAGGCATGTAACCAGTATGACCTTGCATTGGATTAGAAACCCCGACATGCGCCAGTACTCATTACCAATGGTCGTGGTAAGAGATTGTTGACTTAACCCCCAGCCATGGAATTGAGAGCCAGGTGTGGACTTTCCCCTTTTTCCCAGGATCCCTACAGAGGAAGCCAATCCTTGCCGGATCAGAGTGATGAGACTTACCCACAGGAGGGCTGGTGTATAACTTAAAGCATGTGAACTATTAGAGACCTGCATAGCTAGAAATCATAGTATCATTCATATTTTGCATTCATTCATATTATTCATGTATCTTGGCATTGTTGGATAATTGATGGGATTGTGATTGTTTCTTACTGAGTTCTCTAGAACTCACGTCTTTATTTTGTATTGTTTATTAGCCTACACAAAAGAAGGAACTTTACAGGAAGATGGACTGGTTTCCTATGAAGGAACCATCTCGTATGAAGAAGATGTGGCACCGTCAGTGGGAGATGGAAATAGCATGTGCGGGAGCTCCTGTAGCTGCATGGAGTGCGCTTATTGCACCTATTGATGATCAAAGACGGAGGGTGGTCAGAAAGTTCGCTCGGCAAATAGAGTTGAATTGGAGAACACCTTACCTTGAGATCCATGAAAAACACTTTTTAGATTTAGAAAAAGAAACTGGGAAGAAATTGATATAACCTTTTTGTTTACTTCCGCTGAAACCTTTATTCATTTTATTCATTATTTCTTTCCTTTATTATTGTTATTGGAGTATTTGGACTCCTGTAATTCATTTAATTCAGTTATTGAATAGTCTTTGCTCTTGATTATCTTTATTTGTCTTAAATATTGTTGATAGACTAAAACATTGGATCTTGTGACGGATCGCACCCATGGGTTGTCGGGTGGGTAACCGAGACCGGCGGGTGCGGCGGGTGCGGCGGGTGGGGTGGGGCGGGTTATATTCGACAAGGAACTAGCCCGCGCCCACTACGGCGCAAGTGCATGTCAGATTGCTCACCCTCTGAGGTAGTTATCACATCTGCACTCCCACTCCGACTAGGATCTTCTGGATGAACCCCAGGTTCATTATCCAGAATCTGAATCCCTGGAGTGACAAGACCACTATTTTGTATTTCAAAGAATTTCGATGATTCTTTGTTAACTCCTGAAAGAGATGGAAAATCATTCTCCAAGAATGTTGCATCCCTAGACTCAAGTTTCATTCTCCTCTCACTCTCATCCCATCCAATGAAGACATGGCCCTTTGAGGGTTCAGAATATCTCACAAAGATACACTTTCTTCCTCTGGGTCCAAGCTTTCCATATTGGTGAGAAGTAGAGTGAACATATGCTGCACATCCCCATGCATGCAAGTAACTCAGATCTGACTTCCTTCCGGTCCACAACTCATATAGTGTGGAAGGAACCGATTTGGTTGGAACTCTGTTGAGGATATAGGCAGCAGTCTGCAAAGCATCTCCCCAATAAGAGATGGGTAGATTTGCCTGCGCCATCATGGATCTCACCATGTTTAGAAAGGTTCTATTCCTCCTCTTGGCAACCCCATTTTGTTGTGGAGTCCCTGGAATAGTAAGTTGTCTAGATATCCCTTTTTCATCACACAACCCTTTGAACATATCGGAGAGATACTCTCTACCTCTATCCATTCTAAGAGTTTTAATCCTTTTATCTAACTGATTCTCAACTAAGCTCATGAATTTCTTATTACATTCTAGAGCTTCTGACTTATGAGAAATTTGATAAATGTGACCATACTGTGTATAGTCATCTATGAATGTGATGAAATAAGCCTGTCCTTTTCTAGTATGCACATTCATGGGTCCACACACATCTGAATGGATAAGTTCTAAAGGAAGAGAGGCTCTCAAAGCCTTTTTAAATGATTTTCTAGTTGCTTTTCCTGCTAGGCATGACTCACAGGTTGGCAAATCAGATAGTGAACCTTGGCCTAAGAGACCTTCTTTTGCCAACCTGTTCATCCTATCTAAGCCAATATGTCTTAGTCAAGCATGCCACAAATTAGAATCAATACACATAGTATCTTGGCAAACAAAAGCACTACTAGAATTAAATGAATAATAAATTGTATCCAATATAATGAAACCATTCTGAAGAAAACCATAGCCATAAACTATATCACCTAGATACAAAACCAAAGAATTGTTTTCAAATACAACTCTAAAACCATGTCTCATAAACCACTCTTGCTTTTGTTCCCACTTATGTTACTTTGCCTGGACTGCTGAGGTTGAGCTCTCTCCTTCTTGCGCTTGAAGCCTGCACCCTTACTAGTGCTAGCTTCAGCAGCAAGTACTTCAGTTTAAGGGGCATCGGCCAACATTCGATCCTCCTCTAGCTCAAGGTGCTTGGTAGCTTGATCAAAATATTTGACATCATCAGCATGAGTCAAGAAGATCTTCATATGCTCCAAGTCTTTGGCAATGACCTAATGACTGCGGAGACTTGCTCCTCATCAGTCTTTTGGCGCCCACATGCACTCAACTCACTAATCATGTTAGACATGATGGTTATATGTTGCCTCATGGTATGACCCTGGCGCATTTTATAACCGTCAAAGGTGAGTCCAAGCTGGTGGCCTCTTGTGGTTGAAGTCGCTCCATATTGGAACTTCACAGCCTCCCACAAGGACTTTGTAGTCCTATGCTTCTCAAATCGAAGCATCAAGTCATCCCTCATGGAGCTTAGGATACTAATCCTAGCTACCCGGTCCTTCCTCTTCCAAGCATTGTAAAGCTCAAGGTCCCTACAATATTGTGCAATGGTACCTTCCTCAGGTGGGAACATGGTCTAGTTTATGGTTTCCAGCATGTGAAATCCAGCCCAAACCTAGCCAGGACACCCTATCTATTTTGGGTGAAGAAAGGTTAGTTTAATGTTACATCTTGAAGTTGGACCTTGATTTCAGTGTTCTATCTCCTTCTTCTCTCTTTTCTTCTTCTTATGTTCTATCTTGATGTTTTGATTATGGAGAAGGTGTTACACTACTATAGCTACCTATTCTCTAATCTCTTTATGTCTCAGAGTGAACCCCCAATCACTTTATTCATTCCTTGAAACCACATGGTGAATCTCCTCAATTCTTCATTGATTTTGATTGAATTTTGGACAGCATGATCATTCTACTGTAGCTTCTTTTCTCATTAATGTTTAACATGTTTGATCTTAGCCTTTACTGCTGTTCCAATGTGTTTCATCTCCTTGAATCAATTCCCCTTTCTTTCTAGCCATTTTAGCCTTCTATGTTGACCATTGATATAAGCATTCTAGTAAGTTTCTATTTTTGATTCCTCTCATTCTAGGATTATTATTCTTTTGATTTTCTATTTAGTTATTCTTGCCTCTGATATGTTCTTGATATTCCATTAGAGAGAAGCCTTGTTTTCTCTAATTCTTCCCTTGAATCCATGGTGAGTTTGCTATGAGAACCATGTTGTTTCCAATTTAGAAACTCATGTTCCCAATTTATAAAGTACTGATTTTTGGACCATGGATGATGTCAAATTCATGCTAGATAGTCTTAGTATGTTTGTGTGAAGTTCCCTTTCGAATTTCGGATCAATCGGACTTCAAACGAAGAAGTTATGACCAAAACAAGTGCAACTCATGTACCTTCTTTGTCTTCATTGGTCGATTGATTGGTCGATCGGGCCGAGAGACCAATCCAATCGACCAATGAGATCTGTTTTCCAGATTTAGGTCTTTCTTGCTCTATTTAAGTCCAATCTCGGGATTAGTTCGTCTCCTCTGCCTCCTAAGCCTCTGGAACGAGTTAGAACTCCATTCTAATCAATTTCCTTGCATCCTTGGTTGATCCCTCGCAAGAACTCAAGTAATCTTCTTCCTCTTGCATCAAAGGTATGTCTACACTCTCTTCTTCTTCTCCATCTCTGTTTTTCTTTCCTTTTTGGGCTGACATAGTAGAGAAGATGCTGCATTCTCTGTTGCAAACATCTCTCTACTCATCCCTCATGATCTTCCTAAGGATTAATGGCTAATGCGATGATCTTAACCATGATCATTGCAAGCTTTTGAAGGAATCATGATCTAAATCATGATCTTGTCTTCATTCATATTTTAATTCAAATTCTGATCTTCTTAGATCTGTTTTATTGATCATATTAGTAGTCAATCGCTGTGTTTTCTTTACAAGAGTTGTAACCTATCAATCTCTACTTCTTTCTTCTTGATCGTACCATGCTTTCTCCAAGAACCATGACTAATACGTTTATGGTAAGTTTTGTTTCCTTATTTAGATTCATGTTCTTCAATCTTAGATCTATTTATCTTGAAGATCTATGCATGCTTTTCATGATTTCTTTATCACAATCAATGATCCATCATCCTATCGTTCTTGTCCATGATTGTTACTATGAATTCTTCAAGAACCATGATTGATCTAATTATGGTAACTTTTGTTTCCTAATTTGTAAGTTGAAGACTTAATTTGATTAGTGTTTTGAAGTCCTTTATATACTAGGATATTGTCATAGTAGTTTCCCCCTTGTTTGGTACCCTTTTGAACCACAAAATTCGGTTCTTTATTCTTAAAACACTGATTTTGAAGGCCACTCTCTCTATTGGTCAACTGAGGCAGTAGACCAAGTCACTCGACCAATGAGGACAGTAACCTCATATTTGGTCTGTTTTGGATGATTTGATCTCTTACCTTCTAGGTTTCTCTCCTAATATGATATATATACTTGTTTAGGACCTTCTTGCCAAGTTTAGGAAGATTCTCCTTGATCCTTGGAGATTCTCTTCAAGTTATATAAGGTAAGGATGGTTACTTCTATAATAGCATAGATTGTGTGATTTTAGTTTCTATATTAGAATCTTTTGAATTTGTTACCATAATTAGATTCTTTTATGAATATATTACTGTTGTATTTACTTCAATTACAGTAGCATTATTTACTTGCTTTCTTTAGTTTATGAAAGTCTTTATTTGTCAACTGTATATGAGATGAATCTTATTATGGTATATTTTCTATATACTGTAAATGTGTATGATATGATTGATTTGTGATTGTGATTGATTAAGTATGGTTCGGGAAGGAGAGGTGTCCTTTTGACACTTCTGTCCTTGGACATCGAAGGGAATAGTATGGGATGTTCTCCGAAGATGCCCATTGACACCTTCCTGAATTATTGATTTTCATACCTAGGGCTGTCTAGCAATGTTTGGCTAGGAATAACCCGTTATATCAGACCCGATTCGGAAGGGTATTGAGACCGAACGACCCGTGGTAGCAATGGGGATTCATGGGCGCTCAAGACCGGTAACCAACCCGTGAGAGGACAGGAATCACATTGTGGGGGCCATTTATTGGTAGGGTTGCATATGGATAGACTTGGGCTCACGGGCTCTCAAGACCGGTAACCAACCCGTGAGGGGACGTGAGAGCTTCCCGTTTACCATATGTGGATGACCTATAGGGTTGATGAGTCCGTAGTCAGGGACTATGAGGACTCTAGTGTGAAGGATACCGGAAAGGATCGCCAGGGGCGAGGAATGGACGTATCTGGATCTGACTTGATATAACTAAGTAGAAGACTTGCATTTGGCTAGGTTTTACCCTGACATGCGCCAGTACTTAGACCAAACGGTGATGTGAGAGAGAGGTGACTTAACCCCCAGCCATGGAATGTCCTGAGGGATGCCGGACCCACTACCAAAAGGCGTTGTGTGATGAGACCTTCCCAAAGAAGTATGGTGCTATGACTTAAAGCATGTCTGCCAATAGAGACCAGCATACATAGAGTTAGATTCATACATTCATTGTTTGTCTCATACCATATTGCATTTATGTTTGTTTTGAAATCCTGCCATTTATGTTATTATGGATTTAACTGTCTTACTGGGTTTCTTTTGAAACTCACTCCTTTTGTACCATATCTGTTGTTAGACTTCTCTGCAGGTTTGGAATACGATGACGATCCATATAAGGAAGAGCAAGGTGAAGAAGATGAAGAAGAGCCAACTGAAGATGTGGATTAGATTTCTCTTGTTTCTTCTAGACTTATCTTTTACTTTACTTGTATTAGCTTAGAGGTTTACTTAGATTTCGATCTACCTTCCGCATATGTTGTGGAGTATATTTCCGCTATACTCTACAGTTGTCTTTTGATTTGGTATCTTGTTTTCTGCACTCTGATATTCTTAGTGATTCTTTTGAGATCTTTTCTTGAATTTTATTATTAACTTATTAGAATACAATGATTTGTTCTTGCTTTTGATTTGTTATTGTGCTAAATGGATATGATCGTTCCTAAACTTGATCTTTTGGGCTGTGGATCACACTCTCGGGTATGCCAGTTAGGGTACCGGCTGGGAGGATGTGACACAGCATGTTCTATTCTTCTAGGAGATACTGCACCTTTCGATGCCAGAGGTCATAATTCCTCTCATTCAGTTTATCTCCTTTAGCGAAGTTAGCAACAATGCTCTTGGTAGCAGCCATTTATTCTACAGACATTATATACTAGGATGAGTTCAATTATTCTAGCAAAAAACAAAACTCAAGCAAACAGCAAATCACACTAGCATAGTCAACCTATGGGATAAGCATTTAAACCAAAAGAGATGCTAACAAACATTCAATCAAATTCTCATGCAAACCCACATAGACTTATACTGTAAAACCCAGCCCTAACCTTGACCCGGAAACCTTGTTATTTGTAGGTCCGATGACCCGAAGTAAAGTAAGAAGTCAGCTTTGGGCCATCCCAGTGGAGGACTTGGTGTCTGGCTTTGAATCCATGAAAGTTGATGATGAAGTTCTATTTATGGAAACTGAATCTTGATGAAGATCTGATTAGTTGATGGACTTGGAGTGCTCTCTATCTTGGTTTGAAGGCATTTCTACCTATTAGGTAAGTCACTTGACATGTGTGCAAAACCCCTTTAGGATTGGATTTGATCTGGGCCTTCAATTCCCTGTTTTGGTCTTGCTGTCAGCATTGGTCGACTGATTGGTCGACTGGGCCAGTCGACCAATCAACTCGACCAATGAGTGCTGTCTTTGGCAATTAGGTTGTTCTTGCTCTATTTAAGTCCAATCTCGAGTCCACTTCGTATTTGCTGCCTCCAAACTCTCTGGAACGAACCAAAGACCTCTGCAAGTCATCTCTCTTGCATCCTTGGTGTTTTCTTGACGGATCTTCGTCGAAACTCTTCTTTTTGCATCAAAAGGTATGTCTACTCTCTCTTCTTCTCCTCCATCTTTGTTTTTCTTTCCTTTTTGAGTTGAGACAGTAGAAGAGATGCTGCATTCTCTGTTGCAAACATCTCTGAGCATGTTATCATGATCATCCTAAGGATTTGAGGCTAGAACAATGATCTTAACCATGATCATTGCAAGCTTCTGAAGGAATCATGATCAAACCATGATCTAATCTTTGTTAAACTTCTGATTTGAATTCTGATCTCTTTGGATTTTCTATATTGATCATATTAGTAGTTAATTACTGTGTTTTCCTTCCATGATCCATAATCTATAAATTTCTAGTTGTTCTCTTCCACCTTACTATGTGTTCTTCATGATGCATGGTAGTTACATATATGGTAGGTTTTATTTCCTTATTTAGATTTATGCTTCTAAGCCTTGTTCCTTGAAGATCTAAGTATGTTTTCATGATACCTTTACCTGAAGCAATGATCCATCCTCCTATTGTTCTTGTCTTTGATTTCTATTTCGAATTCATCAAGATCCATGGTTGATTTAATTATGGTAACTTTTTGTTTCCTAATTTGGATCTTGATATCTTGATTTGACTGGTGTTTTGAGGTCCCCTATATGTTAGAATACTACTAATGTAGTCTACCCCTTGATTAGTACCCTTTTGAACCACCAAATTCGGATTTCATATCTTAAAACTCTGTTTTTTTGGGCTATCGTCGCATTGGTCGATCGATTGGTCGACTAGGCCGATCGACCAATCCACTCGACCAATGAGTACAAGCAACTCCAGAATTGGTCCGTGTTGGATGTTTTGGTATCTTTTCTGTTAGGGATCTTTCCTAATATGTTGTATATACTTGTTTAGGACCTTCTTCTCAAGTTTGCCAAGATCTTACTTGATTTCTTAGGATTCCTTTGCGAGTTATAAAAGGTAAGGATGGTTATTTCCTTAATTACATAGATAGCATGAATCTAGTTTCTATATTTGAATATCATAGATATGATTCCTAAATTAGATTCTTACAATGATATACTACTGTTGCATAACTTTGATTACAGTAGCATTACTTATTCATATTAAATTGATTCATGTATGATTTACTTACCAATGTTTTACAAGTGATTGTAATTATTGATTTCTTTCCATATATGAAGTTACCATATATGTGATGATATGAATTGATGCATGTGTATGCTTAAGTATGGTTTGGAAAGGAGAGGTGTCCTTTTGACACTTCTGTCCTTGGACTACTACGGGAATATTATGGGATGTTTCCGGAGATGCCCTCCGGACACCTTCCTAAACTGTTGGATGACATATCTAGGATTGTCTAGTAGTGTTTGGCTAGGATGTCCTGTTATGTCAGACCCTAATCGGAGGGGTATTGAGACCGAACGACCTGTGGTAGCAATGGGGATTCATGGGCGCTCAAGACCGGTAACCAACCCGTGAGAGGACAGGAATCACATTGTGGGGGCCATTTATTGGTAGGGTTGCATATGGTTAGACTTGGGCTCACGGGCGCTTAAGACCGGTAACCAACCCGTGAGAGGACGTGAGAGCTTCCCGTTTACCATATGTGGATGATCAATAGGGTTGATGAGTCCGTAGTCAGGGACTATGAGGACTCTAGTGTGAAGGATACCGGAAAGGATCGTCGGGGACGAGGAATGGAAGTATCTGGATCGACTTGATGTAACTAAGTAGAAGACTTGCATTTGGCTAGGTTTTACCCTGACATGCGCCAATACTTATACCAAATGGTTGTGAGAGAGTGTGTTGACTTAACCCCTGCCATGGTTTGTCCTGAGGGATGAAGGACCCATTACCAATCGGCTGCTCAAGACCGGTGAAATGATCCGTGAGAGAATCCAAGATATCTTAAATGGTTGAGGATGTGAGTGGACTTTTCTAAAGAAGTACGGTGCTATGACTTAAAGCATGTCTGCCAATAGAGACCAGCATACATAGAGTTAGATTCATTCATTCATTGCTTGTCTCATATCATATTGCATTCATGATTGTTCTGGAATCCTGCCATTTATGTTATTATGGATTTTTAATCGCTTTACCGAGTTTCTTTGAAACTCATTCCTTTATTGTACAATGTTGTTAGACTATCCTGCAGGTACTGAGTACTATGATGGTCCCTATGAAGAAGCGCATGGCGAAGAGGCATATCTCCAGGAAGGTGATTGCGGTTACCACAATTACTCTGAAGATCCCGCGAGTGGTTATGCTCCGTACGATGCTTAGTCCGACCATTGAGTGGAAGCGTCCTTGTGCCATTTATGAGATTTACACTTATAAGGATGTTGTCTATAAAGTGGAGAACAATTTAGTTACCCAATGTACTAGCTACTGGGATTAGATTTTATTTAGTTTATTCTCTTTAGAGCTACTTTTCCGCTGGTTGTAAAGTGGGATTTTTGCCTCACTTTACTTATCTGTTTGATACTCTGATTATATCTATTATTCTGATTTATTTATGATTCATTCTTTCTTTATTGGTCTATGGTTTATCTTCCGCACTTTTGTTATGGTTGTTCATGATTATGTTATTGTTTATGTGGGAGGTTGATCACTCGATACCTGATCTTCGGGCTGTGGATCACACTCTCGGGTATGCCAGATAGGGTACCGGCTGGGAGGGCGTGACATATACACTAGTTTCATTCTGTGCAAGAAACATGATTGATAGACCCATAATTAAAAATAATTTTAATAAAATAAAACATGCAATCATGTTAATACTATGAGGTGGTTCACACAGAACACTTCTACCTCATTAGCTCCCACTAGACCCCATTAGGCCCTCAATGCTCAAACATCACATAGATTGTCGAGCCATTGATGTCCAGTAAATAGAAACACATTCAAAACTGGACAAATTCTCAGACGGATTCTGGGACGGCTCTCTGTCTGGGAATCCATCTAGCTTTCTACAACTAGACGGAAAATCCGTTTGGGTCACTGTGGTCTGTCAGACCAATAGACGGATGACCGTTTGACCAGACGGTCGTCCGTTTGGTCCACAATGACCAAAAAACAACGTTTTTCTATTTTTTTTTCTGAACGAATTTTTTCAAAAAACTGTATAAAACGTTTTTTTTTTTTTCTCAAAAATCATCCAAAAACACATGAAAAAAATTCAGCAATAAATCTTAAACAAAATAATTATCATGGATCCTCAATTGATGCAAAACTTCATTAGAGAAATTCACAAGGATCCTCCCACTCGGATTCTAACAAAAATAAGGGTTTCCAAAAACCCTATCAATTCTCCCATGGGTTTCACATTAAACCCTGGATTCTCCATGGGTTATTATAAGTCTTTGATCCTCCCATTGGATCCATTTATTGAAAATAAACAATGGGGAGGAACCAAGAATAGTGGGAACCAATGTCTCTGATACCAATGTAAGTAATACTCCAGTTATCTCAATTCGATTAATTGATGGGAAATATCCTTACCTGGATTCTCTTTCCTAAATAATGAAGTATAGGCAGTGGAAGTAAATGATCCACGTTCTCGTTCCACCACCAAATCTCTACCGGGGTGATTCCATAATCACTAGGATAGGGAATAATTTCCACAACCCAAATGCCGTGTGGAAAAAAGGATGGATGAGTGATCTAAAGCAAAGGAAAGAAACCTCCAATGAATTTCTCCTTCCTGCGTTTCTTGGAGAAAGGGAGAGAGAGAGAGAGAGATGGGAGCCGCCGTTTTCTGGAAAAACTCTCATACGAATGAAATCACACTTACGTGATGTGGTGGTTACAAATATATAACCTATATTCTGTAACCGCCCTAATTGTGAGTTTCCATATTTGCCCTTGAGCATTTAATTTATTAATTACATTAATAAATTCCAACAAAAATGATGTCTATTACTATCAATAGGAGCCATCAATGTAGTCCACATCAGTGTACTAGTTGTATCACTGGTCATTATCTTCTCCAACGATGTCCATAGCTGTACCATATAAGGAAGGGTCCTCCATACTGAAGCACGGGATCTCTTCCGAACCTGTAAAGTCATCTAAAAACATATCCTCGAAGGGTGAGCTTAAAAGAACTCAGCAAGTAGTTCAATTGACAATAAAGAACTACAAGCAGTTCAAAGCAAATATGATGCAATGATGTGAGACAATAAATGCAAGTATGCTTCTAACTCTAAGTATGTTGGTCTCTATTGTCAAACAAACATTAAGATACAACACCATACTCCTCTAGGTAGGTTTCAAATCACTCTCCCTCATGGTTTTGATGCACGGCTTTTCGGTTCTTCGATGATGATTGTGTCACAACCACCCAGCTAGGACCCTATCTAGCATACCCAAGTGTGTGATCCACAGCCCCAAAGATCAGTTCAAGAAAATCAACCTCCCACATTTACAATAATACAATCAAGAACATGACAAAATCAATGTTTAACTATTATAACTGAATAATCAAGAGAAGATTTAAGGAGAGTTTACAATATAATCAAAGTGTGAAAAATAATACCAATAGAATAAACCACATATAGAGTGTAGCGGAAAATCACTTTACAATAGTAGTGGAAAAGTAGCTCAAACTAAAAAGAAGATTACACAGATTCCAAAAAATGGAAAGAAAAGAAATAAACTAAATCTAAGCTAAAGTCTCTTCAAATCTATAAATAATGTATCCATAAGTAAAAGCTTCAACGTCCCATCACTGGCATTCCAAAAAATGGAAAGAAAAGAAATAAACTAAATCTAAGCTAAAGTCTCTTCAAATCTATAAATAATGTATCCATAAGTAAAAGCTTCAACGTCCCATCACTGACACACAAGCACTAGATTCGAACTAATCTTGATACGCTCCAGCTTCGTACTGGTAGTCTTCATAGTCGCAATCACAGTAGCCAGTACTTTGGGTACCGTATGAGTCATCTGCTTGGGCTTCATAGTATTGGCCCTCATAGTCATCTGTACCTATAGATAGATCTAACAAAGTTGTTGCAAAAAGGAGTGAATTCAAAAGAACTCATCAAGGCAATTTATTCCACAATAACACATATAACATGATAGCAAAACATAAAAGATGGAATATGATATGAGACAGTCATGCAAGTATATATGTTTTTAACTCTATGTATGCTGATCTCTAGTGGCAGACATGCTTTAAGTGATAGCACCATACTCCTCTAGGTAGGTCTCAAATCACTCTCCCTCAACCATCTTGGTATCTTGGGTTCTCCGGTGGTACTTGGGTCCTGCATCCCTCTCGGACATTTCATGGCTGGGGTTTAGGTCACCGCTCTCTCACATCACCATTGGTCTAAGTATTGGCGCATGTCAGGATATAACTTAGCCCAATACAAGTCTTCTACTTAGTTATATCAAGTGTTGATTACTAAGACGGCCAGTACGGAGGAAGCGAAGCTGAAGAAGCATACTTCACGCAAGGTGTTGGCAGTTATGAAGATCTCGATGATGATGCCTTATGTGATCATGCTACGTACCATTATTAGCCCTACTGTGGAGTGAAAGCGACCGTGCTTAATTTCTGAAGTTTATGATTATGAAGACGTTCTTTATAAAGTAGAATAAACTCTAGCTTAGTTTGATTTCTTCTTTCTTTCATTTCTTTTGGAATCGGTTGTAATCTTCTTCTTGACTTTTGAGCTACATTTCCGTTGCAACCATGGAGTGAGTTTCCGCCTCACTTTACATTTTGAATATTATATATTGGTATCATTATTTTTGCACTCTGATTATATTGTCATTCTCCATTCTCTCTTCTTATCTTGATATCTTGTTTATGTTATTACACATTGATTATATCTTGTTCATGATTATGTTATTGTGCATGTGGGAGGATGATTTCCTCGATACTTGTTCTTCGAGGCCATGAATCACACACTCAAGTATGCCAGGTAGGGTACCGGCTAGGTGGATGTGATAGTTTTACTTTCTTTACATTACATTACTTTTGCAATTATAGTAGGTCACTCATATTGTGATTTACATACTGGATTCAATTATGAATTATGTGAATATCATTTGGACTTGATTGTGACATGTATGAAAGCATGATGTGAAGTGAATGCCTAGGTTGTGATTGGGGAATGGGGAATGCCCTTTTGGCATTTCTGTCATTGGACATCAGTGGAGGTGGTATGGGATGCATTCCTATGGTGCCTCTTGGCGCTTTCCCTGATTACTGGGTGACATACCTAGGGCATGTCTAGAAGTGTTTGGCTAGGAAACCCTTGTCATATCTGACCCTATCGGAAGGGGAATTGAAACCGAGTGTCCCGTGGCAACAATGGGGATTTGTGGGTGCTCAAAACCGGTAACCAACCCGTGAGAGGACATGAATCACATTGTGGGGGTCATTCATTGGTAAGGTTGCATGTGGTAGACTTGGGTTCGTGGCGCTCGAGATTGCGGGAAGCATGAGAGGACATGAGAGCTTCCCGTTTATTATGTGTGGATGACCAATAGGGTTAAGAGTCTAAGTAGCCGAGAAGTAGATGGTGACTCTAGTGGGAAAGGTACGGGAAAGGATCGCGGGAAGTGAGGAATGGAAGTAGCTAACCCTAAGTAGATGTGACTCAGTAGATGACTTGCATTGGGCTAAGATTATCCCTGTACACGTGCCAGTACTTAGGACAAACGATGATGTGAGAGAATGTTGACCTAAAACCCAATCAAGGATGTCCGAGGAGGTTTCAGGACCCATTTACCAAACAGAGAACCCAAGATGCTGGGAAGGATGAGGAGAGTGATTTGAGACCCACCCAGAGGAGTATGGTGCTATGACTAAGCGTGTCTGCTAGTAGAGACCAGCATACATATATAGAGTTAGAAGCATACTTGCACATATTGTTTTGTGTCATTGCATTTATGTTTGCCTTGGATTGTGTGTGAAGATGTTTATTGTGGTTGGATTACTTGCAAAGTTCTTTTTGAGCTTACCCTTCGGGGGACATGATTTTAGATGGTATTGCAGGTACCAATGACTTTGAGAACCAAAACAATGAAGCCTCGGTGGGTGACTCATTGGGTTTCCAAGATGTTGGTGACTACGAGCAATGTAGTGAAGCATACCAATGTGATGATGGAGTGCATCGGAATTAGCGGGATCTTGAAGCTTTATTGTTTTTCTTATTACTAGAATGACTCTTAATTTCCTTTCCTTTTCCTTCAGTTGTGATAGCTTAGAACTTGCTTTAGATTTCTGATCTACCTTCCGCTTGTTTGTGGAGTATATTTCCGCTATACTCTACTATTATCTTTTGATTGGTATCTTGTTATCCGTACTATAATATTATTTTGTGATCCTTCTGAGATTTTTTCTTGACTTTTATTATTAAATTACTGGAATACAATGATTTGTTCTTGCTTTTGATTATATTATTGTGCTAAGTGGATATGATCGTTCTTAAACTTGATCTTCGGGGTTGTGGATCACACACTCGGGTATTCTAGATAGGGTATCGGCTGGCTGGATGTGACAAGAGGGGGAGTGTGAGCGTGGTGACCTAAACCCCAACCATGGAAAGTTCGAGAAGAATGCCCTGACCCAATTTACTCGGAGAACCCAATAGACAAAGATTGTTGAGGGAGAGTGACTGAGAATGCGCAGAGGATTATGGTGTTCTATGTCACATCCACCCAGCCGGTACCCCATCGGGCATACCCGGGTATGTGATCCACAGCCCCAAGGATCAAGTATCGAGCAACCATGCCTCCCACATACGCGATAACACAATCATGAACAATAACAATCAAGGTAAAAGCATATAATAAAAGAATCATGAGTAAGATAAAACAGATAATCAAAGTGCAGAATAAAGATAATACCAAGTGTATAAAGATAATTCAAAGAGAGAGAGAGAGAGAGAGAGAGAGAGAGAGAGAGAGAGAGAGAGAGAGAGAGAGAGAGAGAGAGAGAGAGAGAGTGATCGGAAGTCACTTCCTCAATGGCAGCAGAAAGTAGACCATTCAAGTTAAGGTTACAAAACCAACTCCTAAAGAGTATATCAAGAAAGTTAAATTACAGATCTGGTCTTAATAAGAATTCAAAATATAACACTAAACAAATGTTTCATCGGTCACATAAAGTATGTCCTCATAACTATAAATATCGAAGTCCAAGACAAGCTGCTCCCTCACCAATGTCAGGCTAATCCTGATGTGGAGCATGATCCTCTTCGGTACCTTTACCGAGATCTTCATAGTAGCCACTACCATAAGGGTAGTTTGACTCATTGTAGGGCACCTCGAAGGACGTACCATCAGTCTCTTCAAAACCTATAGAATAGTCTAACAAAGCAAATGCACAAAAAGGAATGAGTTCAAAAGAACTCAGCAAGGCAATTATTCCATAATATATAAACCGTATGATACAAGTCATAACATGATGCGAAATGATATGAGACATATGATGCAAATATGATTCTAACTCTACATATGCTAGTCTCTAGGGTAGACATGCTTTAAGTCATAGCACCATACTTCCTTAGGTAGGTCTCAAATCACTCTTCCCTCAACCATCTCGGTATCTTGGGTTCTCCAGTGGGAATTGGGTCCTGCATCCCTCAGGACAATCCATGGCTGGGGTTTAGGTCACCACTCTCTCACATCACCATTGGTATAAGTATTGGTGCATGTCACGGTAAAGCCTAACTGTGAAACCCAACCCTAACCTAACCCTGACCTTGACCCGGTGACCTGGTTGTTTTTAGGTCCGAAGACCCGGAGTAAAGGAAGAAGCCAACTATGGGACATCTCAATAGAAGACATGGTGTTTGCCTCTAACCCATGGATGTTGTTGATGGAGTTCCATACTTGGAAGTCTGTGCAGATTTGGAAAGGAAGTTGCAGCTGTCTGAAGATGAGATTAGTTGAAGGACTTGGAGTATTATCTGACTTGGTTTGAAGGTATTTCCTCACACTAGACATGTCACTTGATCTGTGTGCAAAAGCCCATAAGGTTTAGAGCCCATTTGATCATTCGATTCCCTTTCTTGGCCTTACTGTCTGCCTTGGTCGACTGATTGGTCGAGTGGACCACTCGACCAAGCACTCGACCAAAGGAGTGTGAAATCCGAGAATTTGTAATTTTAGGGTTTTTCACTTTTATTTAAACCCTACTTCCTGTTTCTTTGCTACGGTTGCCTCCTAAACACTTTTTGAACGTCAGAAGACCTCTCCGAAACTTTCTCTGGTGATTTCGAAGACTCCTCTGCAGATCTGAAGCCTCTCATCGCTGTTCTAACAATTCAAGGTTAGTAATCGCTTCCACATTGCGAATTTATTCTCTTTAATCTTATTCTTGATTGAGATCAGGAAGAAGATGCTGCAATCTTGCAACCATCTATTCCATGATCTCCCTCGATTCTTTGAGATCTATGATCATCGTCATGATCTCAACCCTAGCCGAATTAATTCTTGAAACCCTAACCCTTGGTTGATTTCTGGAAAACTTTGGTGACCTCACATGCGAGGGAAACCTCATGGGTAATGTTTCTATTAACCTAAACTAGATTTTATATGATTTTCTTATTATGTTCTTGATTGCAATCATTCCCTTTCATCCTATGATCATAACCTTTCCTTAGGAGCCATAAAGGTTGAAACCCTAATTTCTTGGGTTAAATCAAAAACCCATATTTTTACCACGACTTGATGATTTTATCTTCCCATATGATTCTAATACATCCTAGGAAGTTCCCCTTCGAATTTCGGATCAATCCGACTTCAAACGAGGAAGTTATGGCCAAAGCAGTCTGTACAATTTCCGTACTGACTTGCTTGGTCGACTCCTTGGTCGAGTGGACCACTCGACCAAAGGAGTCAGTAGCTTTGTTTTTCGCCCGATTTGATTCGTTTGCTCTCTGATCTTTTAGGCATCTTTCCTAATGTTGTATCTATGTTTGTTAGGAGTTTATTTGCTAAGTTCGGAGTTGCTCTCTTTGATCTTTGGATTATCTTCGACGATAATCAAGGTAAGGACAGTTATTTCATAATGATATAGATCGCATACTCTCTGGTTCTACTGTATGAAACTATGAGTTTAACTACTTTCTTGTACTTTATACTTCTGATATACTACTGATAGTACAGTAGCACTTGTTTATGTATTCTTTTTCATTATTCAAGTATATGAAATGTTTATTACTGCTTGATCAGATTATGCTTTTACATTCTCTTTGATATGATGAATTGTTGGTTGTGTATGTCATGATTGATATGAGAATGTGTTTGATTAAGTATTGGTTTGGGATTGGGAAGTGTCCTTTTGATGCTTCTGTCCTTGGACATCGGAGGGAATAGTATGGGATGTTCTCCGAAGATGCCCATCGACGCTTTTCCGAATCATTGGTTGTCATACCTAGGGTTGTCTAGCAGTGTTTGGCTAGGATGTCCCCGTTATATCACATCCCATGTATAGGCAATAAAAACATGGATATAAGTGTCACATCCACCCAGCCGGTACCCTATTTGGCATACCCGGGATGTGATCCACAGCCCCGAAGATCCATAGTCCAGGGACCACATCGATGATAACACAATTATGAACAATTAATATTAAACTAACAATTGATAATAATAGAATTCAGAAATGAGATACCAAAGATAATCGAGTGCTGAAGTAAATATCTTATCAGATAAATTAGGAAGGCAGTGGGCGGAATCCACTCCTTCGATCAAGCAGAAAGTGAGGTCGAAACTGGTAAATTACAAATCCCAAGTTATGAAACTAAATTTAAAGTTATTACAATTCCTCCAAGTTTATCTGTCACAAAAGAAGGGGGGTGGGTAGCTACTCATAAGCCTCCTCCACAATAAATATGTTCTCTTCAATAGTGAAGACCATAGAGATCCTGTCACATCCTCCCAGCCGGTACCCTATCTGGCATACCCGAGAGTGTGATCCACAGCCCGAAGATCAGGTATCGAGTAATCAACCTCCCACATAAACAATAACATAATCATGAACAATAACAATAAAAGTGCGGAAGATAAACCATAGATCCAATAAGGAAAGAATGAATCATATATAAATCAGAGTACTAGATAAAATCAGAGTGTCTACATCAGATAAGTAAAGTGAGGCGAAATCCCACTCTACAACCAGCGGAAAAGTAGTTCTAAAAGAGAATAAGCAAGACAGAATCTAATCCCAGTAGCAAGTACAATGGGTAACTAAATTGTTTTCCACTTTATAGACAACATCCCTATAAGTATAAATCTCATAAACGGCACAAGGGCGCTTCCACTCAATGGTCGGACTAAGCATCGTACGGAGCATAACCACTCGCAGGATCTTCAGTGTAATTGTTGTAACCGCAATCACCTTCCTGGAGATATGCCTCTTCGCCTTGCGCTTCTTCATAGGGACCGTCATAATATTCAGTACCTGCAGAATAGTCTAACAAACATTGTACAATAAAGGAATGAGTTTCAAAGAAACTCAGTAAGGCAGTTAAATCTATAATAACATAAATGGCAGGATTTCAGAACAAACATAAATGCAATATGGTATGAGACAAGCAATGAATGAATGAATCTAACTCTATATATGCTGGTCTCTATTGGCAGACATGCTTTAAGTCATAGCACCGTACTTCTTTAGGAAGGTCTCAATCGCCCATCATCAGTTGGTAATGGGTCTGGCATCCCTCGGGACATTCCATGGCTGGGGGTATAGGTCACCACTCTCTCACATCACCATTGGTCTAAGTACCGGCGCATGTCAGGGTAAAGCCTAGCCAAATGCAAGTCTTCTACTTAGTTACATCAAGTCAGATCCAGATACGTCCATTCCTCGTCCCTGACGATCCTTTCCGGTATCCTTCACACTAGAGTCCTCATAGTCCCTGACTACGGACTCATCAACCCTATTGGTTATCCACATATGGTAAACGGGAAGCTCTCACGTCCTCTCACGGGTTGGTTACCGGTCTTGAGCGCCCGTGAGCCCAAGTCTAACCATATGCAACCCTACCAATAAATGGCCCCCACAATGTGATTCCTGTCCTCTCACGGGTTGGTTACCGGTCTTGAGCGCCCATGAATCCCCATTGCTACCACGGGTCGTTCGGTCTCAATACCCCCTCCGATTAGGGTCTGACATAATAGGACATCCTAGCCAAACACTACTAGACAATCCTAGATATGTCATCCAACAGTTTAGGAAGGTGTCCATAGGGCATCTCTGGAAACATCCCATAATATTCCCGTAGTAGTCCAAGGACAGAAGTGTCAAAAGGACACCTCTCCTTTCCAAACCATACTTAAGCATACACATGCATCAATTCATATCATCACATATATGGTAACTTCATATATGGAAAGAAATCAATAATTACAATCACTTTGTATATAATTGGTAAGTAAATCATACATGAGTCAATTCAATATGATTAAGTAATGCTACTGATATCAAGATTATGCAACAGTAATATATCATTGTAAGAATCTAATTAAGGAAACAAATCAATGATATTCAAATATAGAAACTAGATTCATGCTATCTATGTTGTTAAAGAAGTAACCATCCTTACCTTTTATAACTCGCAAAGGAATCCTAAGAAATCAAGTAAGATCTTGGCAAACTTGAGAAGAAGGTCCTAAACAAGTGTATACAACATATTAGGAAGGATCCCTAACAGAAAAGATACCAAAACATCCAACACGGACCAATTCCGGAGTTGCTTTGTACTCATTGGTCGAGTGGATTGGTCGACTGGTCCAGTCGACCAATCAGTCGACCAATGCAGACAGTAGCCTAAAAAAACAGAGTTTTAAGATATAAAATCCGAATATGGTGGTTCAAAAGGGTACTAATCAAGGGGTAAACTACATCAGTAGTATCCTAACATAAAGGGGACCTCAAAACACTAATCCAATCAAGCCATCAAGATCCAAATTAGGAAACAAAAAGTTACCATAATTAGATCAACCATGGATCTTGAAGAATTCAAGATAGAAATCAAAGACAAGAACAATAGGAGAATGGATCATTGCTTCAGGTAAAGGTATCATGAAAAGCATACTTAGATCTTCAAGGAAATAGGCTTAAAAGCATAAATCTAAATAAGGAAACAAAACCTACCATATATGTAACTATCATGATTCATGAAGAAAACATGGTATGGTAGAAGAGGAACAACTAGAGATTGATAGATCATGGATCATGAAAAGAAAACACAGCAATTGACTACTAACATGATCAATGTAGAAGATCCAAGGAGATCAGAATTCAAATCGGAAGTTAAACACAGACTAGATCATGGTTTGATCATGATTCCTTCAAAAGCTTGCAATGATCATGGTTAAGATCATTGTTTTAGCCATTAATCCTTAGGATGATCATGAGAGACAAGTCTTGAGATGTTTGCAATAGAGAATGCAGCATCTCCTCTACTGTCTCAACTCAAAAAGGAAAGAAAAACAGAGATGGAGGAGAAGAAGAGAGTGTAGACATACCTTTGATGCAGAAGGAAGAGTTTTGACGAAGATCCGTCAAGAAAATCACCAAGGATGCAAGGGAGATGACTTGCAGAGGTCTTTGGTTCGTTCCAAAGAGTTTGGAGGCAGCAAATACGAAGTAGACTCGAGATTGGACTTAAATAGAGCAAGCAAGACCTAATTGCCAAAGACAACACTCATTGGTCGAGAGGATTGGTCGACTGGTCCAGTCGACCAATCAGTCGACCAATGCAGACAGCAATTCCAAAACAGGGAATTGAAGGCCCAGATCAAATCCAATCCTAAAGGGGTTTTGCACACATAACAAGTGACTTACCTAATAGGTAGAAATGCCTTCAAACCAAGATAGAGAGCACTCCAAGTCCATCAACTAATCCGATCTTCATCAAGATTCAGTTTCCATAAATAGAACTTCATCATCAACTCTCATGGATTCAAAGCCAGACACCAAGTCCTCCACTGGGATGGCCCAAAGCTGACTTCTTACTTTACTTCAGGTCACTAGTCCTACAAATAACAAGGTTTCCGGGTCAAGGTTAGGGCTGGGTTTTACATTCTCCCCCCCTTAAAGAAATTTCGTCCTCGGAATTGAAAGCGTACCTGTGCTTCCAAAGAGGTAAGGAAACTTCTCCTTCATGTCTTCTTCCTTCTCCCAAGAAGCTTCTTCAGGGGTATGGTTCTTCCACCGAATCTTCACCAAAGGGATGGTGCTATTCCGCAACTGCTTGTCCTTCCTATCCAAGATTTCGGCTGGTTCTTCATCGTAGGTCAAATCAGCACTAAGTCCTTCAGGTGCTTGCTGCAAAATGTGTTCCGGATTCTCTATGTATTTTCGGAGCATCGAAATATGAAACACATTGTGAACACCAGCAAGAGGCGGAGGTAATGCTAATCGATACGCAACAGGTCCAACCTTTTCCAAAATCTCGAAAGGTCCAATGAAACGAGGGCTAAGCTTTCCCTTAACATTGAATCTCATTACACCCTTCATTGGTGAAACCTTCAGAAAGACTTTCTCTCCAACTTGAAATTCCAAATCGGTCCTTCTCTTATCAGCATAAGATTTCTGTCTTGAGTGGGCAGACTTAATCCTTTCTCTTATCATATCTACCATAGCACTCGTAGCTTCAATCATTTCAGGACCTAAGACTTTTCTTTCACCTGTCTCAGTCCAGTACAAAGGTGTCCTACAAGTACTGCCATACAAAGCCTTGAATGGAGCCATGCCTATTGTTGTTTGATAACTGTTGTTATAGGCAAACTCAACCAAAGATAGGTGTTCATCCCAATTACCACCCATATCCACCACACAAGATCTGAGCATGTCTTCCAATGTCTGAATTGTCCGCTCGGATTGTCCATCGATTGTGGATGATGAGCTGTACTCAAGTTCAATTGGGTTCCCAAGGCCTTCTGCAAACTATTCCAAAACCTTGAGGTGAACCTAGGATCACGATCCGAAACAATACTCAATGGCACACCATGCAGACGAACCACATTATCCACGTAAAGCCTCGCTAGCTTATCCAGAGTATGAGTGATCTTCATAGGAATGAAGTGGGCTGATTTGGTCAACCTATCAACAATCACCCACACGGTGTCATTGCCTTTACTTGTCCGAGGCAAGCTAGTCACAAAGTCCATAGAGATATCCTCCCACTTCCAACTAGGAATAGGAAGAGGTTGAAGTAATCCAGATGGGGGTTGTCGAACGGCTTTCACACGTTGGCAAGTCTCACACTTGGCAACAAAATCATCAACATCAGCCTTGAGACCAATCCACCAAAAATGTTCCTTCAAGTCCTTCTACATCTTGGTGCTTCCCGGGTGTATAGTAAAGACTGACTGGTGTGCTTCCTTCAATATTTCTTTCTTAACTTCTTCGTTTGCAGGCACGCACAGTCTTCCTCTAAACAATAAAGCACCATCCATGGATATACCAAAGTCGGGGTCCGACTCAGGATTCGAAGAAATCTTCTCAACTTTGATCAAAAGCTCTTGATCGGAACTCTGCAGAGCAACAATCTTATCTCTAAGACCAGATCTTGCCGTCATGGCGAAAGAATAAAATCAGAATTCTCGGGGACAATTTCCAAATCAAAACTCTCAATAGAAGACCACAATGGTAAACTCAAAGCATTCAAATCCAAAGTCTTCTTCGGTTCTTCCTACTAAGAGCATCAGCAACAACGTTTGCTTTCCCCGTGGTGATCTTGAATATCACAATCATAATCGGAGACTAGTTCCAACCATCTCCTTTGTCTCATGTTCAACTCCTTTTGGGTAAAGAAGTATTTCAAACTCTTATGATCCGTGAAAATGGCAATCTTCTCACCGTAGAGGTAATGTCTCCAAATCTTCAAAGCAAAGACAACAGCGGCAAGTTCTAGATCGTGAGTGGGGTAATTCCGCTCATAATCTTTCAATTTCCGAGAAGCATAGGCTACGACCTTGCCATGTTGCATCAGATCGCAACCCAATCCAATCTTTGACGCATCGGTATAAACTGTCATACCACCGGAACTATCGGGTATAGTCAAAACCGGGGCACTTGTCAATCTATCTTTCAACTCTTGGAAATTCTTCTCACAAAGCGTCGGACCAAACAAACTTTTCTTCCTTCCTGGTCAACTTAGTCATAGGAGCAGCCAACCGAGAAAAATTCTCAATAAACCTTCTGTAGTAACCCGCCAATCCAAGAAAACTTCTTATTTCCGTTACCGACTTCGGTCTTTCCCAATCAGCCACAGCTTGAACCTTTTCAGGATCGACACGAATACCTTCGGCTGAAACCACATGGCCAAGGAATACTACTCTCTTAAGCCAGAAATCACACTTGCTAAACTTGGCGTACAACTTCTTTTCTCGCAACCTTTGCAAAGTGAAACTTAGATGACTCGCATGCTCTTCTTCGCTCTTCGAATAGATCAAGATGTCATCAATGAAAACAATCACAAACTTATCAAGCACATCGTGAAATACTCGGTTCATGAGGTCCATGAACACCGCAGGAGCATTGGTCAATCCGAAGGGCATGATTCTAAACTCGTAGTGACCATACCGCGTTCGGAAAGCTGTCTTGAAGATATCACTAGACTTCACTTTCAATTGGTGATATCCGGACCTTAAGTCAATCTTTGAGAACACAACTGCACCCTTCAACGATCGAAGAGATCATCAATTCGGGCAGCGGGTATCTATTCTTGATAGTCAGCTTATTCAACTCACGGTAGTCGATGCACAAGCGCATACTACCGTCTTTCTTCTTGACAAACAAGACCGAAGCTCCCCAAGGTGACACACTAGGCTGTACGAAACCTCTATCAATAAGCTCATTCAACTGATTTTGCAACTCTTTCAACTCAGTAGGAGCCATCCTATACGGAGCTTTAGATACCGGAGCGGCACCAGGGACGAGATCAATTGAAAACTCGACATCCCTGTCTGGAGGCACTCCCGATAGATCATCAGGGAAGACATCAACAAAGTCACAGACAACCCTGACTTCATCGACTCTTTTCTCCACTTTACCCTTGCCTTCAGATGAAGCATCATCCACTAGGGCATAGACTTGCATCAGTGCGGACAGCACCTTCTTACAAACCCTTCTCTTTTCCCCCTGAAATTCTAAGACCGGACTTCCACAAATATGGAACTGAATCTTCTTTGAGGAACAAAGGAACACAGCTTTGTGGGCTGTTAACCAATCAATTCCCAAAATAATATCGAAGTCCTTCATATCAAGAATTACAAGATTGGCTTCCAAGTTCTTCTCACCAATCAACACAAGACATTTAGATAAACCCTTATCTAGTTTCACAACAGGACCAGTAGGTGTACTAATCAATAAACAACTAGACAACTTCTCAAGGATTAGGTTAGTCTTCTTGATGAATGCAGATGACATGAACGAATGAGATGCACCCGTATCAAATAAGACAAATGCAGAAATAGAAGCAACTAACAATGTACCTGTAATCACTTCATGGCTTGGATCCTGCCAAAGACGGAAATACTGAAAACTCTACCAGAGGGAGGAGCAGGAGCACTCTTCACCACCGGAGCGGGGCTGCTTGGGTAGGCCGCTTCGGACAGCACGAGCGAAATGACCAGCTTGCTTGCGGTAGAAGCAAACAGGATTGCTTGGATCCAACAGGGGTGGCTGCAACAGAGGGCTTCGAACAAAAGGCCTAGCACTTGCACTTGCTGGTGGTCGGTTTCCGCCATCTTGTCCTAAACCGGCCGGGCTGCTGAAAACCCGAGTTCGACCTACACTCTTAGGCTGAAAGGTAGGAGTGGGGTAGGGTGTAGGTCTCACAAAACGTCGATCATTACGATCCACCAAACCAGAGTTCCTTGGCTGCCAGGGCTTTTGCACACATACACTTTCCTTCTCTGTTTCTTCCAATTTCTTCGAGTTCTGCACCACTTGAGCATAGCTCACTATAGGCCGGACTGTGAGGTAAGCTTTAATGGCGGGCGCAGTCCTTTGAAGAACTTCTTCGCTTTGGCGAGGTCATCCTTCGAGAGAATGCGGAGCAAAGAAATGAAGCTCCTCGAACTTCGTTGGTACTCCAACACAGACGAGAGATCCTTGTGTAAGAACCATGAACTCAGCTTCCTTCGCATCTTTCACCGCCTCGGGAAAGTAATTCATACAAAAAGCCTCTTTGAACAACTCCCAAGTTACAACTCCCTGCATGCAAACCTTCCAAAACAGGCCGAGTGGAGATCCACCATGCATCAGCTTCTTGTTGCAACTTCGTTCTCAAGCAAACAGAATCTTTCGAGCTTCCGAGCATTGCAAATGACGGAAAGCCTTCTCCAACTCACGAAGCCACTTGTTAGGAAACAAGGGGTCCTTGGTAACTCCGGTGAAAGTGGGTACTTGCATCTTCGAAAACTCTCCATCAAAGTAGTATGAGGAGTTCCAGCTAAACCTCCCGCATTCGGGGACTGCGGCATGCGGATTCACATTAGCACCAGCTCGAGTCTCATTATGCGAGTCATGAAACCCACCAACATCTGGTTGAACCGAGCCGCTTGCTGTCGCAGCATCATATTGCCCATAATATTGGCAATATCTCGGAAACTTCCAACATTCGGGGCACCGGGTATCTCATAGGTACCCTGATCAACATTAGGTATCTCACCACCTCCATGAGGTATTTCACCACCTCCTTGAGGTATTTCACCACCTCCTTGACCACTGGATTCACCACGCCCACTTCTCAGAGTAACCATTCTGCAAAACTGAGAACATCAAAATACCGAATTTCGAAGTTTCAACATAAACCACAAGTCCAAATGATTTGAAAACTTAAATCATGCTCAAATATATCCATATAGTCATCAAACAATAATCCATAAGGCAAAAATCACATTTTCCAAAAATTCAACAGCAAATGAGGTCTCTGTGACCATTGGTCGAGTGATTGGTTGACTAACCCAGTCGACCAATGCAGACAGAATGCGAAAATTCGCATTATAAGCCTTATTTCCACATTCCAACTTCATTCTATCTTCTTCCAAAGGTGAGAGAGCTCTAGGGAAAGTCTCCAAAGGTTCTCACAGGTGTTCTTGAGGTGTTTTGGTGCTTCAACAACAACACAACAACACACAATCATCACAAACAAGGTAAATCTCTCATTCTTTCTTCCATTTTCATCTTCTCATGCTTGCATTTCAATCAAAACCATGCTTTGCTTGTATCCAATGCTAGAAATCATGCTTAGGAATGCTTAGAAACATATTCCCTAGGTTTTAAACACAATGCCATGCATAGACAACAAGTTCTCACATATTGGTGTTCATCTCGCAACGTTTTCATACCGAAATCGTTATCTTTAGAAAAATTTCGTTTTCTCTCAAACCGCTTGAAATTTTCGCACGAGATCAAATGCTACATGCTCAAGATGATACTGTAGATAGGTCCATAAAATTTGATTAAACCAATTTCAACTTTTCAAAAATCCAATTTTGACCTAAATTGCAAAATCCCCAAATTTCCTTCTTGCTGAATTTTTCGCTTAAATCCAAGTTTTCGCTTAAATCCAAGTTTTCGGTTGATTTTCTTCAAAAAAACTTCATAGGCATGAAATTCCAAGTATTGCGCACATGCTAGTATGCTCAAATCAAATTTCCCCCAAATTTGAAATTTTCCGAAAAAATTACGAAAATACCCTTTTGGCTCAAATCTTAAGGTAGCACTAACTCGAATTGTCTCTTGTCTCTTTCACAGATACACACTATGCAGAGGGGAGGGCGAGGACGAGGTAGAGGTCGTGGTCGCATTGTAGGGGCACTTAGGGGCAGAGGTCAGGTTCCTTCAGAGCCTAGACAGGAGGTTAGGAGACTAGACATGTTCGACACACCTCAGGCCGAGTTCCTGTACGAGGCCTACTTTAGTTACTGCAATATCGAGATGGGACGTCTACTTCAGCTACGCCAGCTCAGAGTCTTTAGGATTCGGCAGAGATTCGACACGTTGCAGTGGACTCATCTCTTCACCGAGGATCTGCCGGTATACCCGGAGCTAGTGAGGTTGTTCTTCAGCAACCTTACCTACACAGAGGAGGCTCGAGGCCAAGGACATCCACTTAGACTTGTCCTAAGGAGCAGGGTCTTCCGGACTCAGATTCGCTTCTCCACCCGAGCACTGGCTGAGATCTTGCAGGTTCCTTACTATCCACAGCAGTGTGTGTGGATACCTGCAGGAGCAGATATGGACAGCCATCTGATGTCGTACGAGCTTTGCGAGATATGCTCTATGCTATGGGATAGTCGTCGATGCTTCACTGCGTGGACCAGCGGACGGATGACGGATTCTGCCCAGATTATCGGTCGCATAGTCGGCCGAAACATTATGCCGAAGGCAGGACATCACCATCGGGTCACAGTGATGGAGGCCTTAGTCATCTACCGCATCTACATGGGCTTCGAGATCGATCTCTCCTACATCATTCAGCAGGTCATGTTGGACTTGGTTCTGCGGCCTAGCATGCGGAACCTTTGCTATGGGAGGCTACCGACTTTGATCTTCGGGCATTTCGGGGTGAGTTTCGAGGATACACCGGTGGACACCGGTTCACGGGGATACTCAATCGGGACTCGGACCATTCGTCGGATGAGACTGCATGAGTCCGGAGAGATCTCCTGGTCCGGAGGGTGAGGATGATGAGGAGTTAGAGGATGAGGATCAGGAGTCGGAGGATGGAGGAGAGGATATCGGTCCCGATAGTGATGATCAGGCCGGAGATGATACAAATATGCACGAGGCTGAGCCGGTGCATCACGAGTTTCCTTCATCACACTTCGAGGCGGTGGCCCTTCACATGCGGTTCCGGAGACTTCGGATCTTGGGGCACAGATGAGATCGATGACTTCCATGCTAGAGAGGATGGAGGTCGGACAGAGCAGATGTACGAGAGGATGGAGTCACGACGAGATAGGATAGAGCATCGGGTGACTCAGCTAGCGGAGGAGTTCGGAGCATACGAGAGATCGGAGAAGATCACCTAGATAGATCTGTACCCTAGGATTTTCATTTATGCATTTCAGATGTAATCGTTGTAAAAGCTTTTGAAATTAATGAAATTCATTTTGTTTCACTTAATTATTGTATATTATGCACCTTTCTTTTCTTTGCATTAGTGACATTTGTTTAAGTATAATTATGGTATGTTATTCAGAAATGTTCGTTATGCTTCATAGGTTAAGTTTCTAATCCCAGGTGTTCTATTATTCACTTCTAAGAGTAGAAGAGTCATTTCAGATCAATGACTCAGGAATGTTCAGTTATTGTCTTTTGTGGTTAGGATTTCCTCGAACCTTGGGCTCTTATACCAATCTGTCACATCCTCCCAGCCGGTACCCTATCTGGCATACCCGAGAGTGTGATCCACAGCCCGAAGATCAGGTATCGAGTAATCAACCTCCCACATAAACAATAACATAATCATGAACAATAACAATAAAAGTGCGGAAGATAAACCATAGATCCAATAAGGAAAGAATGAATCATATATAAATCAGAGTACTAGATAAAATCAGAGTGTCTACATCAGATAAGTAAAGTGAGGCGAAATCCCACTCTACAACCAGCGGAAAAGTAGTTCTAAAAGAGAATAAGCAAGACAGAATCTAATCCCAGTAGCAAGTACAATGGGTAACTAAATTGTTCTCCACTTTATAGACAACATCCCTATAAGTATAAATCTCATAAACGGCACAAGGGCGCTTCCACTCAATGGTAGGACTAAGCATCGTATGGAGCATAACCACTCGCGGGATCTTCAGTGTAATTGTTGTAACCGCAATCACCTTCCCCGGAGATATGCCTCTTCGCCTTGCGCTTCTTCATAGGGACCGTCATAATATTCAAGACTGCAGAATAGTCTAACAAACATTGTACAATAAAGGAATGAGTTTCAAAGAAACTCAAGTAAGGCAGTTAAATCTATAATAACATAAATGGCAGGATTTCAGAACAAACATAAATGCAATATGGTATGAGACAAGCAATGAATGAATGAATCTAACTCTATATATGCTGGTCTCTATTGGCAGACATGCTTTAAGTCATAGCATCGTACTTCTTTAGGAAGGTCTCAATCGCTCATCATCAGTTGGTAATGGGTCCGGCATCCCTCGGGACATTCCATGGCTGGGGGTATAGGTCACCACTCTCTCATATCACCATTGGTCTAAGTACCGGCGCATGTCAGGGTAAAGCCTAGCCAAATGCAAGTCTTCTACTTAGTTACATCAAATCAGATCCAGATACGTCCATTCCTCATCCCTGACGATCCTTTCCGGTATCCTTCACACTAGAGTCCTCATAGTCCCTGACTACGGACTCATCAACCCTATTGGTTATCCACATATGGTAAACGGGAAGCTCTCACGTCCTCTCACGGGTTGGTTACCGGTCTTGAGCGCCCGTGAGCCCAAGTCTAACCATATGCAACCCTACCAATAAATGGCCCCCACAATGTGATTCCTGTCCTCTCACGGGTTGGTTACCGGTCTTGAGCGCCCATGAATCCCCATTGCTACCACGGGTCGTTCGGTCTCAATACCCCTCCGATTAGGGTCTGACATAACAGGACATCCTAGCCAAACACTACTAGACAATCCTAGATATGTCATCCAACAGTTTAGGAAGGTGTCCATAGGGCATCTCCGGAAACATCCCATAATATTCCCGTAGTAGTCCAAGGACAGAAGTGTCAAAAGGACACCTCTCCTTTCCAAACCATACTTAAGCATACACATGCATCAATTCATATCATCACATATATGGTAACTTCATATATGGAAAGAAATCAATAATTACAATCACTTTGTATATAATTGGTAAGTAAATCATACATGAGTCAATTCAATATGATTAAGTAATGCTACTGATATCAAGATTATGCAACAGTAATATATCATTGTAAGAATCTAATTAAGGAAACAAATCAATGATATTCAAATATAGAAACTAGATTCATGCTATCTATGTTGTTAAAGAAGTAACCATCCTTACCTTTTATAACTCGCAAAGGAATCCTAAGAAATCAAGTAAGATCTTGGCAAACTTGAGAAGAAGGTCCTAAACAAGTGTATACAACATATTAGGAAGGATCCCTAACAGAAAAGATACCAAAACATCCAACACAGACCAATTCTGGAGTTGCTGTACTCATTGGTCGAGTGGATTGGTCGACTGGTCCAGTCGACCAATCAGTCGACCAATGCAGACAGTAGCCTAAAAAAACAGAGTTTTAAGATATAAAATCCGAATATGGTGGTTCAAAAGGGTACTAATCAAGGGGTAAACTACATCAGTAGTATCCTAACATAAAGGGGACCTCAAAACACTAATCCAATCAAGCCATCAAGATCCAAATTAGGAAACAAAAAGTTACCATAATTAGATCAACCATGGATCTTGAAGAATTCAAGATAGAAATCAAAGACAAGAACAATAGGAGAATGGATCATTGCTTCAGGTAAAGGTATCATGAAAAGCATACTTAGATCTTCAAGGAAATAGGCTTAAAAGCATAAATCTAAATAAGGAAACAAAACCTACCATATATGTAACTATCATGATTCATGAAGAAAACATGGTATGGTAGAAGAGGAACAACTAGAGATTGATAGATCATGGATCATGAAAAAAAAACACAGCAATTGACTACTAACATGATCAATGTAGAAGATCCAAGGAGATCAGAATTCAAATCGGAAGTTAAACACAGACTAGATCATGGTTTGATCATGATTCCTTCAAAAGCTTGCAATGATCATGGTTAAGATCATTGTTTTAGCCATTAATCCTTAGGATGATCATGAGAGACAAGTCTTGAGATGTTTGCAATAGAGAATGCAGCATCTCCTCTACTGTCTCAACTCAAAAAGGAAAGAAAAACAGAGATGGAGGAGAAGAAGAGAGTGTAGACATACCTTTGATGCAGAAGGAAGAGTTTTGACGAAGATCCGTCAAGAAAATCACCAAGGATGCAAGGGAGATGACTTGCAGAGGTCTTTGGTTCGTTCCAAAGAGTTTGGAGGCAGCAAATACGAAGTAGACTCGAGATTGGACTTAAATAGAGCAAGCAAGACCTAATTGCCAAAGACAGCACTAATTGGTCGAGAGGATTGGTCGACTGGTCCAGTCGACCAATCAGTCGACCAATGCAGACAGCAATTCCAAAACAGGGAATTGAAGGCCCAGATCAAATCCAATCCTAAAGGGGTTTTGCACACATAACAAGTGACTTACCTAATAGGTAGAAATGCCTTCAAACCAAGATAGAGAGCACTCCAAGTCCATCAACTAATCCGATCTTCATCAAGATTCAGTTTCCATAAATAGAACTTCATCATCAACTCTCATGGATTCAAAGCCAGACACCAAGTCCTCCACTGGGATGGCCCAAAGCTGACTTCTTACTTTACTTCGGGTCACTGGTCCTACAAATAACAAGGTTTCCGGGTCAAGGTTAGGGCTGGGTTTTACAGATCCAACATGGCTGCTCCCAAACTATCCAAGGGCTAACCCTGATACGCCGAACGATCTGCTTCGGTACCGTCACCGAAGTCTTCATTGTAGCTAGCCTCCGGATAGTAGTATGAGGTATCCGGGTCCGCCTCAGGGAACATACCATCAGAGTAATCACCTGTAGAGTAGTCTAGCAAATATTGCAACAGAAAAGGAATGAGTTCAATAGAACTCAGCAGTTGAACTCAGCAAGGTAGTTATTCCACAACACATAAGCCACAAGATAATCATAAAATGATGCAGATGATATGAGACATATGATGTGATATGATTCTAACTCTAAGTATGCTGGTCATCTAGGGTAGACATGCTTTAAGCTATAGCACCATACTTCTTTAGGTAGTCTCAGTCACTCATCACCGGGGGGAAATGGGTCCTGCATCCCTCTCGGACAAATCCATGGTTGGGGTTTCGGTCACCACTCTCTCACATCACCATTTGGTCTAAGTATTGGAGCATGTCAGGGTAAAGCCTAGCCCAATGCAAGTCATCTACTTAACCATACCATGTCAGTTCCAGATACGTCCATTCCTCCCCTCTCGGGATCCTTTCCAGTATCCTTTACACTAGAGTCACGGATATTACTCACCGGACTTATCAACCCAATTGGTCATCCACAAATAGTAGACTAGAAGCTCTCACGTCCCTCTCACAGATCATTTCATCGGTCTTGAGTGCCCGTGAGCCCAAGTCTTGCAATTTGCAACCCTACCAATAAATGGCCCCTTTCGGGTAACCGCAATGCAATTTATGTCCTCTCACGTGGTGGTTACCGGTCTTGAGCGCCCACAAATCCACACTACTACCACGGGTTGTTCAGTCTCAATGCCCTTCCGATTCGGGTCTGATATGATAGGGACATCCTAGCCAAACGCCACTAGACAAGTCCAATGTATGTCATCCAATAACCCGGGAAGGTGTCGACGGACATCTTCGGAGAACATCCCATACTATTCCCTCCGATGTCCAAGGACAGAAGCACCAGTAGGGTACTCCTCAATCCCAAGTTATACTTAAGCAATCACATGCCCAAGTTCATCATATCAATTCACAAGATATAACATCATAGTAAACATTCGATTCATGACATTGACATAATTCATCATATATTGAAATTGATAAACATAATAAGACATTGAAATAAAACTAATGTGTTCACAAAGCTACTGTTGAAAGACATATGTAACAAGTCTAACATGATAAGAATATGAGATAGAGACTATGTTCATTAGGTTAGGAACACCAAGTCAAAATTTCACATCCTATGTAATTATGTCGATAACTATCCTTACCTTCAATTGGAGAAGAGGATGGTCCAAGATCACAAGCAAGTGGCCCAAATAGTCTTAAAACCCTAAACAAGCATATATGAAGGGTTAGAGAAGAAATCAGAACAATCGAAGATTGAACGAATCAAAACTAGGCAAAAGTTGCTGACAGCAACTCTGTTGGTCGATACATTGGGTCGATAGTATCGACCAACAAGCATCGACCAAAAGAATTTCTGGACAGCAAGCTGGCTTTTTGGGTTTTTGCCCAAATTTGGTCTTCCGAGTCTCGGATCGATACGAAACTTGGGGAACAGTCTAAGCACGATATAGAGACACTAATTATCAAGGAATTAATATAACCCAATGGTCCATTTAGAAATCCCCAAATTGGCATATCAAAGTCAAGAGTTGTTAATCATGGCATTGGCTATATCTTAATGCAAATTGGGGGAAAACATAGTGGATTAGGTAGGGAATCACTTAGGAGCAATATTGAAATCATATGCAAGGTATAGATTAGGTTAATCATAGGCTTCATCTCAATTTTGGTAAATAAAGCAAGTTATTGGTGAGTAATAAATCATGGAAATGCATGGTTAATGATCAAGAGGTAAGTAAATCATAGCAAGATCAGATAAAACATCAATGTATAAGGTATAGAAGACTCATGGCAAGGTGTTTGCAAGGTTGCAGGACCTTGGCCATGGTCCCAACAGTAAAATAAGAGAAAGGATGAGTGAGAAAGTGACTAGGAGAGAGAGTCATACCTTGAGAGTAGAGCAAGAGAGTGGAAGTGAGTGGTTGGCAATGATTAATGGGGAAGATGCTTCACCATTACCAAGGAGGAGTTCTTGAGAGGCTCTTCCACGTTCTCAGCTGTTGCAATCGTTGGAATAGGGCTCCAATCTCGAGGAATAAATAAATAGAATGAAGAATAATCCAGAGAATCTTTAAACCTGGGTTCAGCAATACTGTTGGTCGATAGATTGGGTCGATAGTATCGACCAATTCATGTTTCTGCAGAATTTTTCAGAATAGTTCAGCAACTTTAGGTCTGGACTTGGAGGGCTATACAAAGTCAAATTGCATGGGGTTTTCTCCTACAGTTCACTCAAGAGGTCTAGTTTCAGGGAGTACCTTCGGATTGTGTACAGGAGTCCGTTTCATATCTCAACTGTCTCACTCTTCATCAGTGCGCAGATTCTAACTTAACACTGATAATGTGCTCAAGGAAGGAGCAGTATCATCAATGTCCATAAACTGGAATTCCAACACCACGTCATCAACTAGCAGGGCCCATAAGTCCCTTCTACCACCACTTCGGGTCTTCGGACCTACAAACACAACAATGTCCGGGTCAGGTCAAGGTTAGGTAAAAGCTGGATTTTACAATAAGAGACCTGATGGAGGTGGTCACTAGTTGTGCATTGCGAACTAGTACCTTGGCAAAAGGGAAGGGGTCCTAGAAGAAGAATCGATCACTCTTTCCTGCGCCACAAAGACAAGTGGGCAATTTTCAAACTCCTTCTCACTCATAAGTTCCTTTTCGCTAGCTTGTGAATACCAAAACTGTTAGCCCCCTCAGTAGATACACCGAGAATCCGAGCTAAGTTATCACTGTGAAATATAATCTCGATCCCCTTCAGCAAGCTGGTGAGCTCTAGTCCAGGTCATTAGTCTTCTCAACAGTGAGGTTGCAATAGCAATATCAAATGAGGCAGGAATAGGAAGGAGGGGTGGAATAAGAACTGGGCAACAACCTAGCTGTCTG